>NW_027185442.1:433619-486119 GCF_022577435.1 Embiotoca jacksoni
ATTTTGTTGTGGAGCTACAAGACCGAAGAGAATCTGTGATGGCGTCAGAAAAGAATCAGCCAATCAGAAGAGAAGGTCGTCTTAAAGATACACACAAAAAACTGCCGGGACTTAAGAGACTTAAGAGAGATTTAAAACTATGTTGAGATGGTTTTAGGTGCTCGAAATCCATAAAATGATATGTTGGTGGTTCTAGGTGTTAAATGTAGGATCTTTAAAGAGGAGCGGCGCCAGCTACCTACCCTGCTGAGCGTTCCTGGAGGCGGAGTCTTTGTGAACTTGTCAGCAGACATGAAGATGGGATCAGAGGGCATCGGCTCAAACTCCTCGCTCTCCAGCCAATCGGGCGGGGTGTGTGCTGTGGTGACCCCTGACCCCTCCTCCAGCACCACTACAGAGTCTGCAGCAGGACACACCAACCAGCATGGGGGTTACAGGTGGACACACACACAACCGAAGTATGCACACACACACACACACACACACACACACACACACACACACACACACACACACACACACACACACACACACACACACACACACACACACACACACACACCAGGTTGTCTAGTGTTAGTAACGCAATCAGAGACACAAGAGGTGGAAGACTTGACAAACAGAGATTTCATCAGCTGTCAGTGGTCGTTATGGCAACGCCTCACACACATTCTAATGTAATTCTTTTTTAAAAACATCAATCAAATGAATCATTGGAACATGAAATAGAATCATCACTGATCAACACAGCCATGAGATCACACACACAGAGACACACACACACACACACACACACAGAGACACACACACACACACACACACACACAGAGACACACACACACACACACACAGAGACACACACAGAGACACACACACACACACAGAGACACACACACACAGAGACACACACACACAGAGACACACACACACACACACACAGAGACACACACACACACACACACACACACAGAGACACACACACACAGAGACACACACACACACACACAGAGACACACACACACAGAGACACACACACACACACACAGACACACACACACAGAGACACACACACACACACACACACACACACACACACACACACACAGAGACACACACACACACACACACAGAGACACACACACACACACACACACACACACACACAGAGAGAGACACACACACACACATCAGTGCAGCAGCAGCATCTATCGGTCACTTCTTCTACACAGCTTCCATCGAGACGCATGCATCAGTTCGGCTGGCTGGTTATCTATATGCCAAACACACTGAAGCTACAGCAACAGCAGGCCAGGCCAGGCCAGGCCAGGCCAGGCCAGGCCAGGCCAGGCCAGGCCAGGAAGAGACACAATCAGAATCACACACTTTAGTGTAGCTGCAGCTCAGAGAAAGGTCTTCATCGCCTTACTGGTGTACCAGTAAAGAAAGGAAGTGCTTAGATGATTTCTGATTTCCCGCTGACAACATCAGAGGGTCGAAGGTTAAAAGGTCAACCTGGGAGTATATTTCAGAAACAGTTAGAGATCCTGATTAGGAAGGAAAAACTAAATCACAGCAGGAGTGAAAATATAAATCACCATCCATCTTTAGGTGACTGAATGATTCCAGTGCAGGCGTGCTTTCATCTTCACTTGTAGACGACCCCACCCACCCCCCACCCCCATCCCCGTGTTAATAAAGACCGATGCGGGAAGCAGAGATGCTAAATTTCTTTACTTGCACAATCTTCAAGTATGAAACAGCAGGTCTTTTGCACAACCGAGTTATCGGTGACAGCTGTGCAGGATGGGTAGGGGGGGGGGGGCATGAACCAAGAGGCTCCTGCACACCGTCTCTCACTTACAATTAAAGAAACACTTTCACATTTTAGGAAACATGTTCATTTGCTGTCTTGTATAAAGATGAGTTGTTCAATATGAAGTCAGACAACAGGAGTCGTTCAGAAAGAAACAGCAGCCAGGAGACTTTGAGTGAGCAGGATCCATTAATTATGTTTTCATTAGTGTATAATCACCTCAAACTAAAAGTCATTGTGTTTTTTATCACCTTAAAATCAACCCTTCATATCGTCATAAGGAGCAGGTCCTCTTCCACAGAGTGCCGTATTTCTACAGGAGCCCAGAAGGGACAAACTAAACACAGTTTTTGGACTGACCTAATATCTAACAATGCCGTTCTAAGTCTCTATGCTAAGCTAAGATAACCGTCTCCTGGCTACAGCTGATTAATAATCAAACAGATACGAGAGTTGTTTCGACATTCTTTTCAAACTCTCATCAAATGAATAAATGTGGTTCCCAAAACATGATTTTACTGGAAAAGCAGTATTTGTGTGTTTGATCTTGTAGCTTTAATTGTAAATAAGAGATGTTAAACCTCTTTCTCTGGCAACATGTTGAAAGAAAGACACATTTAGTTTGTGCTTGCCGATTGCTGTATTGTACAAGTGAGAAGAAATATACTACTCCAGGAGATTTATTGGGGGGGGGGGGGGGGGGGGGTCACACGTGGTGGACGGTACCTGCCCAGGAAATGCTCCTGTGCAACCTGCCAGGGGCCGGAGGGCCAGCGGTGGCAGAGCTCAGACTTAGAGACCAGAGAGAGCCGCCCACTGCAGGCGGGATGCCAGAGGACAGGACGGTGGCACACAGAGCCACATGACACACCGCAGCCAATCACAAACCAGTATGGTGGTGAGGATGAGGAACATGTAAAAGAAACCAATCAGAACAAAGGGAAGAATCTCAAAGGCAGCGCGAAAAAAAATGAAAGAGCACCGAACAAAAGATCCATTAATGTGGTAAAAAAAGAGAAATGATGAAGATGAGTAACTGAAGGAGGCGGAGCCGCAGAGCAAGAGGGAGAATGAAGAAAAGCAAAGGACAGCAGGAAGGAGGCTTCTGCAAAATAAGAACATGTGACTCATAAACAAGCAGCGATACCTGATGATCACCTTCAGGGTCATTTTAAAGCCTTCATAACGTTACATTCAGGAGTTTCTGTTCTGACAAATAACCGCCAGCAAAAATCAACATTCAAACACATGAAGAGCTTCCAGACGTTTCCAGACTGCTCAGACTGGTACTGACCCGTGTTGGAGCGCTGGATCAGGTGTGCTTTCCCGCCGACGCTGCTCTGTGTTTGGGTCGGTGGCTCAGAGACCGGCGCCGGCGGGGGGGCGGCGGTGCTGGCAGGAGCGCTGACCGTCTGAGCGGGAGGCTCCTTCACTCCATCCATCGCCATCAGGATGCTGGAGAGCTCCTGCAGCGGCATGTTTCCCAGCTCGGAGGAGAACGGGCTCGGCGGGTTCTCCAGACACATCAGCCAGCTGGTGTTTCCTGGGTGGGGGGGGGGACGATGACACCACAAAGAACCGGTTCACATCTGTAGTCAACATCTACTGAACGATCAACCTCACAGCCGGAGGTTTGCTGTCCGTTCACCGACCTGAAGGTCTCCGTATGAAGATCTCTGCCCAGCCCTGTGTCAGCATTGGGACGAACTCAGCCAGGCTCGGGTTGTCTTTGAGAGGTGGCGGAGCAGACGGGGGGGCCGAGGTGGAGGACAGAGGACCGAGGCTATCCAAGGGGGGGCCGGAGGAGGGAGAGAGTGGAGTGGCTAACTCGCCCTCCGAGGGCGACACCAGAGGACTGAGGCTCTGAGCCGGACCGGTACGGAGAGCGTGGCCGCCTGGAAGATCAAGAGGAAGGTCATCGGTGTCTTAATCTTCTAATAAGACCGGCTAAAATAAAACATCAAATGCAGCGTAATAACATGTAATTTACTCTGAAGACAAAAAGCAAGCAAACACATTAACTCAGCCAGGCGAATCCAAAAAGAAAATATCCTCATTTAAATATACATTTGCATAAAATATGGGCAGCAAAGGATATCTAATGTAAAATAAGACAATAAGGAATAAGAATAATCCCACATATCTTTATTTAATGGAACATCAGGAGATCAACAGGCAGCAGGAGAAAAGCTTCCTGATTGATTCTCAGTTGAAGACAGCAGCCTGAGCAGCAGCTGCTTACCTGACATGGAGCGGACCCGGATGCGGGTCGCTCTGCTGTGCTGCTGGCTGGACTGCGACTCCAGCTTGGCTGGAGCCTCTTTGGTCATTCGGGTGTGCAGCGACGGATCCGACCTGCAGGACCAGGAGAGACAAATGATCCAGAGAGTCTGCAGCCGCGCCGCAGCTCTGTGACCAGCTGCTTCGCTTTCAGCAAACCAACATCACTTCAGTACGGAAACGTTTGCAAATAAGTGCTGAACATCGGACATAAGAGAAGCTGGATGTCACTCCTGCAGTTAAAAGTCGGATGATGTAATTTATGGTGAGGGAACGAACAGTGATGTCGACCTCACGGTGGTCGGAGGGTTCAACACCAGTCTGGATCAACTGTGGTGGTGAAATGTGCCCCGATAGAAACACCAACTGAACCTCTAACCATGAGTCAAATCAAGTCCAACTTTACAGTCCAGAATCACAAATCATGAAGTGGTTTTACAATCAAACAGCATATTTCCTTTTAGGAAAACAATGGAAGAACTCTGATTAATGAAACTGAAACAGGACGTACAGACATGAAGTATGCGTGTCGAGGAAAGCAGTCGCAGAAGGAAGCATCTTTTGTGTCACCTGGTCATTTCCCCTCCTCCCAGACGGTCAGCCATGTCCAGGCCGAGCAGCGCTTGTGTTCGGACCCCTCCGCTGGTTGTTATGGTTACCAGCTTGTTGCCCACCAACCAGGTCATGCTGCGACCTCCAGCTAACAGGAATTCTGCGATGGGAGACCTTCAGGAACAGTCGGAGACGTCACCGCTACATCCGCTCTCAACATTTTAATATATCAACTCCCAGATAAGAGAACCTCCTCGCTTACCTCTTGGGCAGTGCAGAGAAGTTGGAGAACACATATCGTGCCATCATGTCCAGACAGGTCTCCGTGAGCTCCAGGTGGACGGTCTTCAGACCCTCGTCTGCCTGAGTTACGGCGTTTTCGTCGGCGGAGCCCAGGCTGCAGGTGGTGGTGGAGGTGTGCATCCTACAGGAGGAGACGGAGACGTGGTCAGACAGCAGCGAGGCGCAGAGGAGAAACACGAGGTCATGATATCGCTTCACATGTAGTTAGTGCACACAAAGACATGCAAGCTCCGACACAGAGGATCGCAAAAAAAACACCAATATTCATTCTTCTGCCTGTATCACATGCAACACAAACATTTATACACGCACATGCATCAACATGTGTGTGTATATGCAAATACACCATAAGATCATTACATGTTCTCAAGCAAACACGAGACACATGCTGGGACGTGGAAGAGGCTGAAAACCTCTGAATGTAAATCAGGTCTGTAGGAGGCGGAAGGATCGACGCTGCTGGATGTCTTTCACCAGGTTTTAATATCGCAGAAGAAAACACACTCAGAATGAGATATTTACAACGACAGCCCGGCTGAGACGTCTGTTCATCTGAAGGCAGGCGGGATGTTTCCATAAAAACATGAAGAAAACAAAACTAAATAAAAGGATCAAATAAGAAAACTAATTTGGCAGAAAATAATAAAGAATAAAAAAAATCTGGTTTTATTGGATGTATGATAATAAACTGTTTGAGCTTTATTTGTCAGGTGTTCCATAAAACTATATATCCAATTAACATAAGACACTAGAACGGCCATGCTGACAGCAATACATCTAAAGGGAAGATGAATACTGTCAACATAGTTCTAGAATAAAATCCAAATCAGATATGTTTACAAAAAGCTAATTAAAATGTTAACCCTGAAAATAAATGCACAGACAGACTTGTAACACTGTTCATTGTTTTTGGATGAAGTCCCAGAATGTGACTCAACAACCATCCAACAGATTTCATACTCACCGTTCTTCTGCTGACACTGATTCATCTTCTTTAAATTTGTGGAGGACACGAACTCCAAAGAAACATGACCATGAAACGCTCACGACCGAAACGTTCAGATCACATCACTCGTGAGTGCTTCATTTCTTTGAATTTACACAATTCAAACTAAAAAGATTTGAATTAATCAATTTTCCTGTTTGTTGTTGATTCAGCAGTGAGTGTGTGAGCGGCCCGACACAAGTTCAAGAAACACAATGAAACTGTGTTTTGGGCCTTATTATCATTATTAAAGTCTTAAGTATTAAAGGCTGAAAACAAGCCATGTTGTGTGAGAGGGAGTGAATGTCGACCAGGAGACGTTTCAAAGCTTCAATCACACTGAATCAAGTGAGAAAAAGATGTAGTGAGCAGCCAGCAGGTCAACAGATCTACTCTGCAGTTGTTTCGTCCCACAAAGTTCGAGGTTTCCCTCCGATATTAAATACAGATATTTTCGCTGCCATCTGCTGGCCGACAGCAGTATGACATGTTCAATAAAGTGGCGCTGCAGCCACATCGGACAACTGCAGTTTAGATCGTAAATGTGTTGGACAATGAAGCAGGTCAGCGAAGCAGGAAGTAGGAACACGTGGAGATACGTGAGGTAGGAAGTATTTGTGTGAATGTGTGTGGTGATATGAATGATCAGAGTCTGTTGAACCAGCTGTTAGACGTTCACCCTCCTAAAATCCCACTGGGAGATCTTCATGGTCGTAGCAGCACGGTGGATGTTCGAGTGGAGCACAAATAAAACACGGAAACACGTCAAGCAAGCAAACGAAGCTGTTGTGTTGCTGTTGTCCCGTCGATGGCCGAGAAGCAGACGAGCCCCCCCCCCCCTCCACGAGGAGCCCGACACATCGTGGCATCAGCTGTCAGTGCAGAATATCAAACCCCACCAGCCTCTCCTGCCATTCATGTGTTGTTAGGCCAATCAAAACCAGTCTGCAATACACCCAGCAAAACAAAGAGAAGAAACCAAAATCAAACCGAAAGACAAATTAAATTAAAAATAAAAGCAAAATCTGTGTTAGAGCGAAATCAAAGAGAAAAACATCCACGTGGACGGAGACGTTTTCTTCAGACTCGACAAACACAGCATGCAAAAGAAAATCCCAAACCAGCACGAGTACGATCGCAGCCCGAAACAGGTCGGCACACACACCTTCCTCCTGCATGCACCCCCCTCCAGGTGTCCCCAACACCCCCAGCACCCCCCACGGTCCCGCATGACAATGACCCGACACCCCTCGGACCATCCCACGGTGGAGGAAGTGTTGAGGTTGTTATGGTTTTTGGTTTGTTACCCAGAAGGCTCTTCTCTAACCTGCGGACCGCGTGTTCGGAGACGCTGATGCTGCGGGAGCGGAACGCGTCCATGGCCGAAAGGTCCCGCAGCTCTTTAACCGGAGAGCTGCTGCTATTCGCTACCGCTGCTGCCGCCTTTGCCATTTTTGCCGCCCGCAGACTGGCGGTGAGGAGCATCCGTGGCAAAGGGCGCGAGGAACGGGCCCGTGATGGCAGTAAGGGGGGGGGGGGGGGGGTCATCGTGTAGGTGGCAGTGGTTTGGGGGGTGGGGGCAGCAGGAATCATCACCCCGAGCAACACGAGCAGGTGAGGGGGGGGGGGTATACACGCCACGCAGGCGGAAGGGGGGCAGGGTACAGAGGACAGGGCCACAAAGGTCAAAGGGCAGGCGTCACATGAGGGGAAGGAGGTGGGGGGGGGGGGGGGCAGGAGCAATGTAGAAGGGATCCAGGATGACGCAACCACCCCCCAAAACCACAACCGCAACGCAGCACCCAATCGCAGGAGGCAGTGGGGGGAGGGGGGGGGGGGGGGGTCAAATGAAGAAAAAAAAAAAGAAGGTGAAAATTAACAGCAGTGAACATCATGAATCAGATTACAGGAGAGCGAAGAAAGAAAAAGAGGATTTAAAAAAAATAAAGGATAAACAACAACTGAACTTTAAACAGCTTCTGCTGTTCAGAAAGGAAAGAAAGGAAATAAAGGAAATACACACAGAAAGTATTCAGGAGCAACAAAATCAACATTATTTCACACAGCAGGTTCATAGTGAAGCCGGAGACGCGTACAGAAGTGTAACAGGAGGGATGGACTCAGCACAGGCGTACAAGCAACAACCGGACAACAACCGGACAACAGGCGGGTTGGAGGATGTCTGCATCTCCACATCAGACTCCTTTAATAGAGTCAATAAGCAGCTCGGTGAGACTCCACATTTAATCTCAGTTTGATCCTTATAAAACTTTAAAAAGCCTTTTAATCAGCTTGAGTTGCAGAAGTCCAACCCAGCAGCATCAATGAGCAGCGGAGGGGTGATGATACCACGGCATGGTTGATGGAGGGTCAGTGGGAACGATGTGGTTCTCAACTGGTGGCTCACGGCCTTATTACGGACACTTTGAGTGGGTCGGTCGTGATCTTTGCACAAAAAAAAAAAACATGGAAAAAGTCTGATCAAGTCTGCTATTTTATTAAATTCTAGATAAGTCTGCCTTTTCATTTTTGTTCTTATTTTAAGTTCAATCTGGATTCTTCCTGAACTTGAGTGAATCCATATTACTCTGAATTCTGCAGTTCAAGGTGACTCTGAGGGTTTTTACCCATTTGGACATGTTTCGTAGAACTTTTTTGTTAATGTCATATTTCGAACAGTGCATGAAGGCCTTCTGTATTACTGCTTTATTTATTGTGAAATAAAGTTGAGAATGTCAAATATTTGGGTGAAGACTTCATGACTCAGGAAGAATGCTGGTCCTGATTGTGGACCAGTTGAGAACCACTGATGTTTACTCAGAGCTGTAAAGGGGAGAAGGCTTTGTTACGAGGGCAGTAAAGCCGTTATGATTTATTCTTATTAATGAGTGAGGGGAGGACCTAAACAGAGGACTTGGAAAAGAAGATACTAATTAGAGGAGGAAGAGATTTAATAAAGACAGAGGAAGCAGTGTCATAAATTCTTTAATATCGGGTGCATTTTTAACCTTATTTTATGGCTTTGAAATAAACTCTGCGATCCTCTGGGAAAATACTGGTTTAACGAGGACAGTGATTCTCTAGTTATTCGAATATTGCAGAAATAAAATTTGTCTGTGCTGAACCACAGAGGGTGACGTCCCGCTGACCGTAACTCAGCACTGAGGGATCATGTTGATTTTATCAGAAAGAATAAGAAGGAGTTTTGAATACAAGGTCCTAGAAAATAGTCAATAGCAAGTGACGCCGCCAGAGAGTTGCAAGCAGCTGCTTCTACACTCATTCACATTTTTGAGTGCTGTGTTTCATAAATCTGTTTTGGATTTTGAAACAGCAGCTGATGTTGTTGGTATTTAGTGTTTCAGTGCGTATTGATGGTTAAATCCATTCATTTTTAAATAAATTGGTCCATGGTCTGAGAGGTTGGCCCACCTCTCCAGCAGCACATCTACACAGCTGTTTTTGTCAAAACACTTTTTTCCACACTAATGTTTCGAGGTCATTTTTAAGATCTCTGTTCACACTGAAACACACAAAGAAGAAGAAAATGACCAAATCACTTCGTCTTTGTCGTCTTGAGTCGGCAACAAACCTTCCAGTTACATCAGCATCAGTGGAGGAGCAGACAGTTGGTCTGCTGAGTTCAGTCCTCTCGTCCTCTATAATCACCTCACTGCATTTAACCAGTTACTTCACGTGTTTTTATCGTTCAGCCAATTAAGATGTGGACCACCACAGACACTGACAGCTGTACAATGAGAAGAGAAGAGCTTCCTCATCCCTCTGTGTGAACGACGGCGTGTGTTTATGTAAAGTCTTAAACAGCAGAAGGAAGGAAACCCTGTATCGTCCCGTCCTTGTGCTATCAGCACGTATGTACCTCTAGAATATACAGGTGGTGGACACAACATCAGAAAATCTACTAAAACTAAATGTATAATAATGACATTATACAGGTGTCTGTGTCCACCTCCTGTATGTCATTAATAAACAAAAATAAAAAAACTGTTGTAGAAAAAGAACAAAAAAAGCATAAACAATAACTAAAATGAACTAATGATCACCATGGCAACCTGAGAGGAGTCATTGCAACCATCACGCCACAGTACTAGCCATGCTGAGTCCCCTGTTACCTTGGCAACCCCCAGCCCAGACAAATTACCGGCCACATGGGCCGTGTGCTGCTGGTTTGTACGTACAGAACATCAGCTTTACCTCTTAGGCCTCTCGTTGAGGCTGGTGCTCCGGGCACGAAACGGACTTTGTTCGTGGCTGTCATCGAACGGCAGCAAGGCGTTGGAACGTAAACCCTGAAGAGACGGAGACGTGAATGTAAGCACACAAAGATACGAGCTGACACGTCAGTAAAAGTCAGCACAGGGTGTCCAGAAGGCTCCGATAAAAGTCCTACGTCTTCTTTCTTCTTTTCATTGATTTCCACGGAGGAAGACGGAGGAGTCTACCGCTGTGCCAAGCGGTGTCTTTGTACTTTCTTTTAGTATTCTCTTCTTTTCTCGGTTTGTCCATTCGAGAAAGTCACGAAAAGGAAACTGAGCTGCAAGTTAGGAAGCTGTATGATTGTATTGTATTATTATTCTGTACCTTGGTGATGTACTGAACGAAGTCCTTTCTGAAGGGGAGTCGGCAGCGAATGAACCACATGGCGATCACATGGTGAGCCAAGGACACGATGTACTGGTTGAACCTGAAGGCAACGGAGGAAACACGGGTCAGAGTGTGTCTGTGCATCAGGGAGAACACATGGTGAAGTGTGTGAGCACCTACTTGGAAGGGTTGGTGTAGGGGAGTGAGATGGCAAACACACTGACATACTGCTCGGCTACAAAGTTGGCGTACAGATGAGGCAGGCGCACCAGAGCTGGACGACACCGGACACAAACAAACACTTTTATTTTGTGCTCCTTCTGCGACTCAGTTATTTCCCTGATTAACTTTGAACATTCAGTGATGTCGTAGAAACTTGAAAGAACATAAAATGTTGAGTACTCACTGGAGAGGAACTCCAGCATGGGAGACGCCATGGCAACGGTGGCAGAGATGTGGGTGAGCTTGACGATAAGAGCGGGGAGGAGCTTGATCATGATGTCAGGCATCTCCACCGTGCACATCGTAAGGGCCACCACACACTGCTTGGCACAGCGGTAAATGAGGCCTGTCTCCAGGCACTGAACCAGCTCTCTCTGCAGGGGGGAGAGGAAATTATAATCAATATATCATTCATCAATTATTTAAACCAGTTGAATGAGCTCCTTCCGTGTAAGTAAGTCGAGGGCCTGTAAATCTCAGAAATAAGAAATGTCTTGGTTCCAAACATCTGTTATGAACTCGATCTGTATTTTACAGCTTCCTGAAAAGCCTTCCAGACTCATGTGCACCTGTCTCGGCTGCTCCAGGTAGTTGTGGTAGGACGTGATCGCCGTGAGGACCGGGACCACCGCCAGCTGGACCTCCGTACGGGAAAACCCCTCCGGAGTCTTTTTCAAACGCTCTGAGATCAGACGGTCCGTCACCTGCACACACGGGGAGAGCAGATCAACAGCGATGGGATTTGCTTGAGGATGCTTCTAAATGTAACTTTATGTTCCGTGTATGCGTTTGTTTTTGTGCATAGATTTGCAGTACCATGCAGCAGAGTGAAGAACACAGCTGGTCCAGGCTGCATGGAGACGTGAGCAGCAGCACTTTGTACTGCAGCGTCCACGGCAGCTTGTCCAGAACCAGCTTCAGCACCTTCCAGTCCGTCTCCTACCAGAGAACAAACACACCTGAACTCGCTAAAGATGGCAGGAAATAGAGATGCACGTCGTTCAATCTGTGAAACCGGCTCCTGAAACATACGTTTTTCAACACCAATTTTATGAAATCCATTTTAACAAAAATTAAATTACATTACGGTACAAATCTTTAGCTTTCATGTGGTTTAGAGAGGGAGAGAGTCACATGCTACAATTTACCAATGTCTCCTAAACGCCTCACATGGAAGGCATCACTACACATTACAGTTTACTGATGTCCCCTAAACACCTCATGATATTGGTAGCTGCTAGCTATCCGGCTATTAGACAGATGTCTGACAAATATTGGTTAGAAAAGAGATAAATAATGTGTTCTAATGAGAGATGTTATCTGGAGGCTACGTATGTCAACGGCTGAGGCTCACTGAGGATATTTAGTACTGCGTGAGTGTAAAAACAAAACCACGTTAGTATGGCTGGAGCCTCAGTATTAAAGTGTGGCACCGAATGAAAAAGCCATTTTTAACGGTAGAAAGCAGCAAAGCAATTTGGTCGGTGCCATAAAGGTGTCAAAGTTTGTTACCCAGGAAATCATTGTAATAATCTGCTGGAGTTTGTCTCCCAGCGTTTGTGTATCCTGATAGCGTCATGGTGAAGGTAAACATCACATACACGTGTTACTGTTTCCAGTCTAATTTGTAATGCTGGTAAAATAATGTTGAGAAAAAGAAGTGTGTCTGTGTGCGCACCATCTTGAGGCACTGCAGGAGGACACTGAAGGCGGGTGCGTAGGGAAGGTAGGCTGAACGTATGGATGCTGTTGAAGCAGGAGGAGCCGCGGGGGGAGCAGGGCTGCCAGCAGGGGGCGACGTTGAACCTGCTGCCTTCTTATCACTGACACGCTTCTCAGGCTCCCTGAAACCACAAACAGGTTACAGTTCTGTTATTAATCAGCTGACACATCAGTATAAACAGTCAAACACAGGTGTGTGTGTGTGTGTGTGTGTGTGTGTGTGTGTGTGTGTGTGTGTGTGTGTGTGTGTGTGTGTGTGTGTGTGAGTGTGTGTGTGTGTGTGTGTGTGTGTTCACCCGGTGTCACAGTAGCAGTAAGGGCTGAATCTCATGGCTCCGTCTTTGTTGGGAACCCCGAGACGGTGAAGAGAGTCTGCGCGCATCATCAGAAAGAAGTCAAACACCTGAAAGAAAAAGAAGTCAGCAGAGGAAGGATGGACAGGTACGTCTGAAACCAGCAGCAGAAGAAAGGGATTCACCTGCAGTCGGATGCTGGAGGCGACAGCTGAACTGGACTTGTTCTTGTAGTGAAGCTGCAGGTGGCTGATAAGTAACTCATAAACACGACTTGCATGGCTGGCTGGCAGGCTGTAGAGTTTACTCTGTCAGAGAAGGGGAGGGGAGGGGAGTAATAATCATCATCTAAGGTTCAAAAACTGTTGATCATCTATCAGTTACGATATTTGTTTAACGTCCTGTGATGTTTACAAACATAATTATCATGAATAAACTATTCAGCATTAGTTTATGTTGAGTTCTTGTGTGACAGTGAAACACGGATGAACATGAGGTGTAAAGATTTTGCTTTAAATTTTGGTGATAAATGTTTTGTTTACATCCAAGTAAAGATATTAAAGTTAGTTCAGAAACATGCAATGCTAATGTATTTCTGCATTACATTTCTTTATATATATATACACACACACACACACATATATACACATGCATATATACATACATGCGTCTCAGGTTAATCACATATACATATATACACATATATACATATATATATACACACGTATACATATATATATATATACATACACATACATATACACATATACATATATATACATGGATCCTTCATGCTGGAGGCCAAATTTAAGAAGTACATAAAAATGAACATGAGAAGCTCTCAAACGTCAGAACATATGTAACAAACTGTGTGTTTTCTAAAATAATGTCCTCCAGATCTCATGTCGGTACCTGGAGGATTTCCAGTAGGCCGAGGATCGCCGTCCTGACGTCCTCCATAGGAGACTCTGCTGCGGGGTCTCTTTCACAAACCTCCAGGGGCCCCGAACACACCAGAGAGCGGCTAGCCACCTGGAAGGACACAACACGGGAACGATCTCATCTAGGAAGGGAAAGAACCGGTGTGTGTGTGTGTGTGTGTGTGTGTGTGTGTGTGTGTGTGTGTGCGTGTGCGTGTGTGCGTGTGCGTGTGCGTGTGCGTGTGCGTGTGTGTGTACCCGTTCGATGATGTCCAGCAGGCTGGTGAAGTGGTGTGTGTTGCAGCCCTCTGCCAGGTCCACCAGGAGCTGGGTCGCCTGTTTTCTGACAGCCAGGTCGCGGTCTTCAGCGATCCCACTGAGCTGAGGGATCACCACCATCTCAATCAACTCATCCTGGGAAAACAACAACAAAGAACACAACAGAAAGAGTTCTTATGCATCAAAGAAAACTGCATCTAAACCAAGATCAAAGTTTACCACATCAAATCTAATCATCCAAACATGTTCATCATCTGTGAAAGCTGCAGCCTTAGAAAGAGCGATGCAACAGGAGCCTTTTAAGTATGTAACATGATGCAGATGTGCATGTGTGTAAATGTGTGTAAATGTGTGAGCGTACGGACCTCGTAGAGCTGCCGGTTGGTGCTGAGGACGAAGGACAGGATGTGAAGCACTTTGATCCGAATCACACTGCGAGTCTCGTTCCTTCCACGAGACAACAGACAGAAAGATGACAATCAGGAAACATCAGTCCCCTGACGTAGTGTGTGTGTGTGTGTGTGTGTGTGTGTGTGTGTGTGTGTGTGTGTGTGTCTCTGCATGTGTATGTCTCTGCGTGTGTGTCTCTGCGTGTGTGTCTCTGTGTGTGTCTCTGCGTGTGTCTCTCTGCGTGTGTCTCTCTGTGTGTGTCTCTGCGTGTGTCTCTCTGTGTGTGTCTCTGCGTGTGTCTCTCTGCGTGTGTGTCTCTGTGTGTGTCTCTCTGTGTGTGTCTCTGCGTGTGTGTCTCTGTGTGTCCTACCTGAAGAACTTCTCCATGAGGCGGTGCAGACTCTGGATCCAGCCGTCCTTGGCGGGCTGGATGGACTGAGCTCGGTATGAGATGAGTGTCAGCACGGAGGCATCCTGTCACCCAGAAGATGAAGATGTGTGTAAGACGACTTCAACGACAGCGTGAGAGGAAACGGAGGCAGACGGTGAAAAGTACTAACGGGTCTCTTGTCAGAACACTTCTCCACCAGACTGAAGAACTTGTCGGTGGATCCGTGGTACCCGTTCTGCTCATACAGCTCCTCCACGGTGGTCAGCAGCTCGTAGACGATGGCCTTCAGCTCCGCGCTGCCGATGGTCTTTAAGGAGCGGTGAGACGGTCAGACGGGAGCGGCTGTTTCACATGCGTGTGCTGCGACGTGTGCGTTGCGTGTGCTGCGACGTGTGCGTTGCGTGTGCTGCGACGTGTGCGTTGCGTGTGCAGTACCTGGATCTGCTGCAGCAGCCTCTCCACGATGCCCAGCAGGATGTCCCATGTGACCACCTGCAGCTCTTTGCCGTACTTCTTGATCAGTCTGGTGATGGAGAGGACGATTTCATAGGACACCACCTCATTGGCACATGACATGGCCTGAGGGGGTCAGACGGCCGCGGTCATTGATTAAGTACATTCAGAGAATATAGAAGAAATATTGGAACCAAACTGTGCTGCTGGTCTCCGTGCTGAGCCTCCTCTAACTATCTCTCTGTAAAGTTTTATTGCTCACTTTTGAGGCCTTAAATGTCGTCCGAAACACACGGCTGATGTGTTGATCTGTACAGAGTTGATCTGCCAGCACAGATAAAGAGTGAGCTTTTTATTCATGTTACGCTCTTCTTTTTATTGCCTTAATCATTTTGTTAAATTATTTTCTCTGTGCTCATGTCCTCTGGCTTTATTCTCCCTTTACCTGCCTGACCTGGTTTTATTTCCTTTCACATTGTTAAGAAACAACACGGCAAAAACCTTAATTATTATTTTCAAATATAATGTTTTTTTTAACTTCCCTTTATAGTTTTTCATGTAATTTTCCAAACTCGTGGTTGGATGTATTGACATAACAGCTGATCCGGTCTCACTGGACACAACGGTGGACCGAGCCTCTACAACACAACCGGTACCGACACGTGGGGAGGAGCTGACTTGGTCTGAGTATGATCACACGCATGTGTATGTTTGTATGTTACCTTGTAGAAAGACGGCAGAACCAGTGTGGGAGTGTTTTTCAGAGCGGGGAGTCTGTGAGCGCCCCACAGAGCCATCCCAACGAAGAACACCGCTCCCCTCAGCAGGGGGGCGTCCTCCATGTACACCCTGCAGACAGACACACATCAGCAGGAGAACCACAGCTTCTCTTCAGGAAAACACCAGAAACACTGAAACAAGCAGCACAACCTCTCCTCCATGATGCGGCACATGGTGTAAATAGCACTGTGGCCCAGGTGAGTTCCCAGAACCTTCCTCATCAGCTGGAGACAGCAGCACAGCAGGGGGGAGCATCCAACACAGAGGAGGTGGTTATTGAGGAGGATTCTTCAAATTAAAGCCTTCAAACGTGTGTGTACGTTTATGTGTTCTGATTTCACCTTCCAGCAGGATTCACAAAACTCCTTCACGTTCACAGTCCGACAAAGAGTGATGATGAAGACGGTCAGAGAGTCGGAGGGGAGGCAGTTATAACACACCACCGCATCCAGCACCTGGAGAGCCACCTGGACACACACACACACACACACACCATCACACACATCACACCACACATCACACACACACACACACACACACACACACACACACACACACACACACACACACACACACCATCACACACATCACACACACACACACACACACACACACACACACACACACACACCATCACACACATCACACCACACATTACACACACATACACACACACACACACACACACACACACACACACACACCATCACACACACACACCATCACACACATCACACCACACATTACACACACACACACACACACACACACACACACACACACACACACACCATCACACACATCACACCACACATTACACACACATACACACACACACACACACACACACACACACCATCACACACACACCATCACACACATCACACCACACATTACACACACACACACACACACACACACACACACACACACACACACACACACACACACCATCACACACATCACACCACACATTACACACACATACACACACACACACACACACACACACACACACACACACACACACACACACACACACACACACCATCACACACATCACACCACACATTACACACACATATACACACACACACACACACACACACACACACACACACACACCATCACACACACACACACACACACACACCATCACACACATCACACACACACACACCATCATACACACACCATCACACACCATCACACACATCACACACACACACACACACACACACACACACACACACACACACACACACACACACACACACACACACCATCACACACATCACACCACACACACACACACACACACCATCACACACACACACCACACATCACACACACACACACCACACATCACACACACACACACACACACACACACACACCAATCACACACACACACACACACACACACACACACACACACACACACACACACACATACAGACACACACACACACACACACACACATACACACACACACACACACACCATCACACACACACATCACACACACACACACACACACACACACACACACACACACACACACACTCACCTCGATATCTGTGGAGGATGTCGTTCTGTTGCAGAGCAGGCAGATCTTCCTGCAGACAACAGAAGCAGCTGGTTAGCAGCTGGTAAGCAGCTGGTTAGCAGCTGGTTAGCAGCTGGTTAGCAGCTGGTTAGCAGCTGGTTAGCAGCTAGATCTCGTGGAGGAAACGCTGAGTGTGTGTGAGACTCACTGAACCATGATGGAGACGTTCTGGTCCAAGTAGCAGCTGTTGAACTTCACCAAGTTCACCAGAACATGGAGAAAGTCGGAGGTGAGACCGATGTCCATCCACAGGAGGACGAAACGTGCTGAGAGAGACGAGGAGAAAGAGGAGAGAGAAAATATTAGTAGTGACTATGTGAACGTTTATAGTCGACGTGTTTTGGTAAAGAAAACACAACATATGCTCGTTTCATCGTGTTTCTAGAAGCACGGTTGAATATCAAACAATAAAACGGAGGTTTGGTACGTTTAAAACTCAACATGTGTAAACTGTTGAAGGTCTGAACAACATTATGTGGAGCAACGATGCAGAAGAAATTACAAGAAACAAACTACAGTGAAACCAAGTTGATCTCCCGAACAGGAACCGTCTGAGATCAGACCTCAGGAAGTTCTGCTCCAGGAACTGTTTCTTCCTCAACTTTCCTTTTTGTGTTTCAGTGAATTTAGTTTGCTCATGTAATCGAAGGAACACTGTAAGTTCTTGATAAACGGAGGAGACTGTAATGTTTTACCGATGTCCTCCTCCAGGTACGTGATGTCCTTCCCGTTCTCAGTTAAAGCCTTGAACACCTCCAGTCTGTCAGAGAGGTCCTCGTTGGACGGCTGGTAGTCTCTGATCACCCTGAAGAAGTACGCTCTCAGGGGGCCGAGGCGCTCGCCCTGGGGGAGTGGGGGGGGGGGGGGGGGGATTGAGTGGGTGTGGGTGTATCTCTGTGTGTGTGTGTGTGTGTGTGTGTGTGTGTGTGTGTGTACCTGTCCCTGTATAATGGCCCTCAGCAGCAGCAGGACAGCATGTCTGGCCTCTCCTGGCTGCTCTGGAGACAACATGTCCTCCACTGCTTTCCAAACCGCCTCCACCGCATGCTGAATAACACGAGAAGATTTAAATGCTGAAATAACGAGGAACAGCGTTTTCGTTTGTGTTGAATCTGAATGTTTAAAAAAAAAAAAAAGAAGAAGAAATCCAGAAGATGTTTCAAATGAAAAGTCGGCTGACTCGCCTCCTCAAACTTCTTGGTTTTGGCGAGATCACAGATGTGGTTCATCATGCGAACACGGTTACTGAGGCCGCAGTCCGGGTGGAGCTCCTGAAACATGGAGGGAGGAGGAAGGCGTGACACACCGCGGGTACAAACATCAAAGCCCGGAGATGATCAGAGAGTGAGACTCACCCTGATGATGTCAGAGGTGATGATGAACTCGGAGATTCGAGCGTCGCTCTGTTTGCTCGGTGGTCGCGGCGGTCCGAGCCCGAAGATGCCCTTCACCTTGTCCTTCAGACTCTCCTTGCTCGGCTGCTTGTTCATGGCCCGGGATGGAGGAGGAACTCTACGCAGACAAACACACCTTCATCACTTCTTCTTACTTTGTTCAACTTCGGAGACACGGTTTTCCTTTTTTGACCCAATTACATAGATTTCTATTATTTTATTATTTCTTCACAGCATCGTAATAAAGAATGAGTGAGTCAGCTGAGATTTTACACTCAGTTAGACGTCTCAATGTGCACATCAAGGAAGTAGTGAGACAGATCCAGAACCAGAACTTCTCTGTCCACAAGCATCTGTTCATAGTTGTGATGAAATGTGTAATTTTACTGTAACTTCCTTGTATACAAAGCATATTTTTAGCCTCAATGAAGTTATCAGAAGCATTATGTATTATGGTAGAACTTCAGTAGAACTTAAAATGGAACTTACTGATAGAACTTTGTAGTTTGGCTTTCTGGAAGAAAATTGTACTTTCTTGATTCCTGTTGTTCTGAATTTGTACCCTCATGGTTGAAATGAACTTATTGTAAGTAGCTTTGGAAAAAAGCGTCAGCTAAATTAAATGTGATGTAATGAAATTATGCTGCACTTAAACCTTGAACAATACAAGTTTATTGCACTACTAATGTCTGCATCTACAGATCTAGAGATCTACAGATCTACAGATCTAGAGATATACAGATCTACAGATCTAGAGATCTACAGATCTACAGATCTAGAGATATACAGATCTAGAGATCTAGAGATATACAGGTCTACAGATCTAGAGATATACAGGTCTACAGATCTAGAGATATACAGGTCTACAGATCTAGAGATCTAGAGATATACAGATCTACAGATCTACAGATCTAGAGATATACAGGTCTACAGATCTAGAGATCTACAGATCTAGAGATATACAGATCTACAGATCTAGAGATCTAGAGATATACAGATCTACAGATCTAGAGATATACAGATCTACAGATCTAGAGATCTAGAGATATACAGATCTACAGATCTACAGATCTAGAGATATACAGATCTACAGATCTAGAGATCTAGAGATATACCGATCTACAGATATACAGGTCTACAGATCTAGAGATATACAGATCTAGAGATCTAGAGATATACAGGTCTACAGATCTAGAGATATACAGATCTACAGATCTAGAGATATACAGGTCTACAGATCTAGAGATCTACAGATCTAGAGATCTAGAGATATACAGATCTAGAGATCTAGAGATATACAGGTCTACAGATCTAGAGATATACAGATCTAGAGATCTAGAGATATACAGATCTAGAGATCTAGAGATATACAGGTCTACAGATCTAGAGATATACAGATCTACAGATCTAGAGATATACAGGTCTACAGATCTAGAGATATACAGATCTACAGATCTAGAGATATACAGGTCTACAGATCTAGAGATATACAGGTCTACAGATCTAGAGATATACAGATCTAGAGATCTACATAACACTGGAGGTGAAGGAGGCTTGTGTAAACACAGGGGGCAGGTTGGGGGGGTTGGGGGGGTTGGGGGGAGCAGGTTGGGGGGGGGTTGGGGGGAGCAGGTTGGGGGGGGGGGGGTTGAGAGTTTGATGTCATGTGGACTTGTCAGAAACAGAGGTGGGGGAGGGGGAGGGGGGACAGACAGACAACGGCTGGTCTGTTTCAGTCCGACAACAACAAGCAGCACGTCGCTGTAAACAGACCGAATCAGATCATCGATCATCGATCATCGATACGAACAATAATCATCACGACGGCGCTGCTCAACGCTTTACGGTAGCATTCCTCTGAAGGGCTGCTGGACTACAGTTATCGATATAAATGTCTAATATCGTATTTATTTCTGTCCTCTCACCTCGTTGGACTTCAGCTCGGTTCGTCTGCAGCCAACAGAACCGTCCGCGTCTCTGCATCGACGGAACTCTGCTCGCTGCCGGAGCTCCTCAACCGGAAGTCATCCTGAAGCTCTGACAGCGGCACTTCCTACAAAAACACGTTTGCCGCATTGCCTCACGGGAAGTGTAGTTCTACGAACAAACAGAAGCTCGTTAGTTTAGTCGTTTAGTTTCGATGACGACCGAAGAGTGAAATACCGACCAGGACGGAAGTAGATCGTAGATCGATGGTCGTAGTTTACCGGGAGACCCGGAAAAGGCTTTCATCATCCAATACGTCACGAAAACTGGAACATGTTCAGCAGTTCGGCTAGCAGCTAGCTATCCGTGCTAACCTTGGTGAAGTTGGTTCCTTATTGGGTTCATCAGCGGCACTTGGCCAGGCTGCCTGTAGGTGGCGCTATTAGTTAACCAGTTAAAAGGTATTACTGTGGAGAACCCTGGTGAATCTGGACCACAGCCAACATGCTGAACTCAGGAGAAACATCAAAGCAAAAAGATGAAATGTCGACCTGGTTCATAAAAGATCTGAAGATCTTCAGGTTTATTAAAATATAAAACATGAAGATCTTCAGGTTTATTAAAATATAAAACATGAAGATCTTCAGGTTTATTAAGATATAAAACATGAAGATCTTCAGGTTTATTAAAATATAAAACATGAAGATCTTCAGGTTTATTAAAATATAAAACCTGAAGATCTTCAGGTTTATTAAAATATAAAACATGAAGATCTTCAGGTTTATTAAAAATAAAACATGAAGCTCTTCAGGTTTATTAAGATATAAAACCTGAAGATCTTCAGGTTTATTAAAATATAAAACCTGAAGATCTTCAGGTTTATTAAAATATAAAACATGAAGATCTTCAGGTTTATTAAGATATAAAACATGAAGATCTTCAGGTTTATTAAGATATAAAACATGAAGATCTTCAGGTTTATTAAAATATAAAACATGAAAATCTTCAGGTTTATTAAGATATAAAACATGAAGATCTTCAGGTTTATTAAGATATAAAACATGAAGATCTTCAGGTTTATTAAGATATAAAACATGAAGATCTTCAGGTTTATTAAAATATAAAAGCTGAATTAGAGTCAGAAATGTTGTTGAGACTGATCTGCAGCACTGAGGAAAGTAGACTTTTAAATGAGACTGTTGTGATCAAGAAGAAACACGCTTCACTTTCCTGAATAATATAGATAATAATAAGTTATTGACTTCATGGTATTTAGTAGTGAAGTTCAGGAGATATTAGAGTTTGGTAAAGTCTTTGATTTTAGATTATAGTCCTTTTGAAAATAATGAAAAATAAATAAATTTGTTTAGCAAATTCTAAATAATTCTATTAAAATCATTTGGTACAGATGTGCAGTGGGCAGGAAGCCTTGACAAGTTTAGTATCAGCAGCCTTTTTAACGTCTAAATTTGATTTGATTTAAATTTATTTAATTATTGTAACGTGCACAAACATCTTCCTTATTAACAACAAACTTGTATTCATCCTAAACTCAGACTCCTCTGACGTTTTCTTCCCATGTTGAACCTAAATAACCCTTTTTATTCTGCATTGCATTCAGCATATTGTCTTTTTCATGTTATCAACATAAATGTATAAAAGTATATCCATTTTTTTAATTGTATGTGTATTATTAATCTGATAAGTTTTATAGATGTAAAATAAATAATAATAATTCCAAACTCGTTAGAGCCTAGTTGCTACTGCGTTATTATTAGCTAAGCATACAATTAATGATCAGCACCTCGATATCATTTGAAATGATATCTTTATTAGTGTTTTATTAGTTTCTGCTCCCCTCGTGACCAGAAACTACAAACGAGAAGCCAACTTCAGCTGCACGTCAGATGCTTCACGTCCGCTGCAGCGCGAGGCAGTGTCGTTATGTCGTCCGGCTTTTCAACATGACGTCACCGTACTTCATGCAGGACAGCTGTGTTGTCGCCCGGAGAGGAACCCGAGCTGCAGGCGGCTCACATGCGGCCTCTCTCGGGTCCAAACTGAGCAGCCGGCGGAGGAACGCGGAACCGGTGAAGGTGGAGCTGGAGGAGGCGAGAGTTTCCAAGCAGACACCCTCCTCGGCCTCCGTATCTACCGGGAACGTTCACGGTAGGCTGATGTAATGTGAAAATACTGGAGAGATTTTCACGTTACTAGTTTCTAAAAGACTCATCTGACCTCCAACAGCGTCCGTAGTTCGAGGCGGAGGAGGAGAGAGAAACCGGAACATGAACTACAGGCCATGAAATAGGGTTCAGGATGCTAAATGCTGTAAAGTCTCCCTCTGGAGGTAAACGTGGTCCTGAGGTCCTGAGGTCCTTCTGGGTCTGTTGAGGAACTTCTCTTCAGCTGCTGGATCACCACGTGTTCATTTCATCTGTTTCTCTTTTAGAAACGTGTTCCTGCTGTAATGAGTGAGATGTTGATGTCCATAATAATGGATGAAGGGACAACGTTCAGGTGTCTGTGGACTCACTACGTTGTCGTGTTTCTTCTCATCCAGGCAGCTGTCAGAACCTTCGCCCCCCCACTGTGCAGCCAAAACCAGAACCAGAAGCAGAAGCAGCAGCTCCACCGCTGCACTCACAGGGCCGCAGGAGGCGCCAGCTGCAGGTGGAGTATGACGGGGGTGACGGTGTTCCATCGAGGAGGACGGAACCTCCCGACTGGAAGAAACAACTCGGGTTGATTCGTGAGATGCGGCGCGGCCGTGATGCTCCGGTAGACAACATGGGAGCAGAGCGATGCTACGACCTCCAGGCCTCCGACCAGGTAGCTGAGGACCGCGTCTGTCTGCACGCTGCAGGATTCAGGAGGGGTATTGATGTCATGATATTTTCCCAGGTGAGGCGTTTCCAGGTGCTGGTGTCACTCATGCTGTCCAGTCAGACTAAAGACCAGGTGACAGCAGCTGCTATGCAGAAGCTCCGAGCTCACGGCTGCACGGTTGAAAACATCCTCGCTACCGATGATGAACACCTGGGAAGACTCGTCTATCCCGTCGGCTTCTGGAGGGTAACGGATGTTCTTCCTGTGTTTCGTCACGACGGTTCAGTAAATAACAGCTCAAACCTTCTGTTCTTCTGCTTTCTGTCTCCGTTCTTCACCAGAACAAAGTGAAGTTCCTGAAGCTGACGGCCGCGCTGCTGCAGACGGAGTTTGGAGGAGACATCCCGGACAGCGTGGAGGGACTCGTCCGCCTGCCGGGAGTTGGACCCAAAATGGCTCACCTGGCAATGGACATCGCCTGGAACCAGGTGTCCGGCATAGGTGGGTGTCCGGCGTAGGTGGTGTCCGGTGGTGGTGGTGTCCGGTGGTGGTGGTGGTGTCCGGTGGTGGTGGTGTCCGGTGGTGGTGGTGTCCGGTGGTGGTGGTGGTGTCCGGTGGTGGTGGTGGTGTCCGGTGGTGGTGGTGTCCGGTGGTGGTAATGAAGATTTCACCAAACTTAGCTGCGTTAACATCATGAACATTTTAGAGTGACGTGTTCGAACATTCAACTTCTCCAGAACAGATTTTGTCTCCAGAACAGATTTTGTCTCCAGAACAGATTTTGTCTCCAGACATCGAGGAGACGTCGAGTCTGATGGAGATGAAACGTTAAAGAACAGCAGAAGCGTTTCAACTCAACAACATCCCAAAGTTCAGTCTTCTCTGAGCAGAAGGACGTTGGTGAAGGTCAGAGACCGCGTTAGTTTCAGCCAGGCGTCCCTAATAAAGTGGAACTGCTGTTGTTTCCAGGAGTGGACACACACGTCCATCGTATCTCCAACAGACTGGGCTGGTTCACCACGCCGAGCAAGAACCCGGAGGAGACACGCAAGGGCCTGGAGGAGTGGTTACCAAGGTAACAGCACGGCGACTCACCGCTGACCCGTACCTGTACTACCTCATGATTAATGCTGCTCTTCACCACGTTCACACGTCTGTAAACTTATTATCCTTATTATAGTAATTGTTATTATTATTATTATTATTATTATTATCCTTATCCTTATTATTATTATTATATTATTATTATTATCCTTATTATTATTATTATTATCCTTATTATTATTATTATATTATTATTATTATCCTTATTATTATTATTATATTATAATTATTATCATTATAATTCTTATTATTATCCTTATTATTATTATTATATTATAATTATTATAATTATTATTATCCTTATTATTATTATTATATTATAATTATTATTATTATCATTATTATTATTATTATTATATTATAATTATTATTATCATTATAATTCTTATTATTATCCTTGTTATTATTATTATATTATAATTATTATTATTATCATTATAATTCTTATTATTATTATTACTATTATCATTATTATTATTATACTATAATTATTATTATAATTATAATTATTATTATTATCCTTATTATTATTATAATTATTATTATCATTATAATTCTTATTATTATAATTATTATTATTATCATTATTATTATTATTATCCACTCAAACAATCTTCTACTTCCCTGTTAGAGGCATGTTTCCAACCACGGGTCAGGACAGCTTTTTAAAACCACGTTTGCTGTTACCATGACAACGAAGGTTGCATAACTTTAAGGAAGTAGTAACTTTGACACATGAACCTAAAGACATGTAAATGTGGTCCCGCTGCAGCATTTTAGCATCTTTCAGTTCATTGTTTTGGTTTCACCACACAAATATATTCTGTTTGGATCTCGCAGCTCTTGTCGGAGCCATTTTGAGCCCAGAGGACGCTCAGGAGTTGGTGGAGACCAAAACAGAGCTCAAAAGAATATTGTAATTGGAGAGGCAACTGAACTTCACGTCCTCCTTCAGAGACCTGAATGTTCTCTTTAGACTCTTTGGCAACATGTTCGCTGTTAAAACTTTAAAAAGGGAAAAATATGCCAATTTGGGTTTCCATGTGGTTTCACTGCCCCAAGTGGCCAAACAGATGAATGACGGTTGTAAAGCCAGCTGGTTGGTCTGTTGCAGAGATCTGTGGAGCGAGATCAACCGGCTGCTGGTCGGCTTCGGCCAGCAGGTTTGTCTTCCCGTCAACCCGCTCTGCTCCGTCTGTCTGAACCAGCACGTCTGTCCGTCCGCACACAAGCTCTCGCCTGCCAAGAGGCCCAAAGCCGGATCACGGCGCTGTCCAGGTCCACCCTCCTCCTTTAAAACCCAGACTGACCCGGGACAGGAAGCTGCTGTCCAACACCAGGAGATAAAGCAGGAGCCTGTTTCCTCCTCCAACCAGAGAAGGAGGCGCAAAACCAACATTACAGCTTGATGTTTGTATTCTGAGCTCCGAGCAGATGATCAACACAAAGACACACAACACATATATATGAAATACACACACACACACACACACACACACACACACAATACACACACACAACACACACACACAACACACATTAAAACGTGCATATAAGCTAAATCAATGTGGTTTATAGTTCTTCTCATCTTTGGCCTTAATTTGAGTTAAATTAACACTTCATAGATTCATTATAAGATTAAATACTTTTGTACTGTTCGTCCTTTTTTACCAAATAAAAAATGTACTGGATGTAAAAGTGGTCGAGTTTATGTGCCATCGATTTGAGTTTCCTGTTGCAGGTTGAGGAAAAATGACAAAAACATAAACTGACAATATAATAATATAATATATAATATTACACCAACCATAAACCCATGTGTTATCTTTTATGCACATAATAGAATTTAAACATTTAGGTCTCCCATAAATACTCGACTCTATGTGCACTTATTCTGAAGCAACATGAACACAACACAAGATAGAAATATAATCAAACAAAATAAGTCTCAGGTTCTCATGAAGTTAAAACAACTGATCAAACTTCTGAAACGTTAAATCTCATTCTGCATGTCTGTAGCAGCGTGCTCTAAATAAGTTATGAAAGTTATTTTCTGTGATCTTTATTAGTAATGATGTTCTTAACGAGGCCTGAAGACCTTTAAAATGGCGACTGAAGAAGCGCTTGATGTTTGAGCCACATGAAGTTATTTAAAGACTCGCTGTGCAGAATGATTTATGGAATAATGACGACTCGATGGTTCTTCTGCAGACGGTGCAACGTTTCTCTGAGATGAACCGAAGTCTCAGTTTAAGGTGTGTGAAGGAAATCTGAGCAGGATTTGTGATTTCGGATGCCAATTCTGGTCAAACAGGCCGTTTACTGTATGTGTATAATGTGAAAACACATAATAAGAAATGTCTTTCAGTAAATATCCTGGATCCACTTTTAGAATGAAAAATGTTCTGCATATTAATGTATATTTCTTTGTGTGGGAGAGATGAAGCATAGATATCACATAACGGGAAAAAACACCAGGCACACACAAAAATACTGTAAAATACTAAAACAGGATTGTTATGCATCTTCAAACACGTCTTCAGGGTTTATTCTCCTCTCTGGTCTGATGTTTTGCTCAAGAACACATCTGCATTATTGAGATTTCTGTCATAATCTGAATAATCTCCACAGAAGTTCACTTTGTGAATGTCTCCACACCTTCAACCTCGGCTGTCCTGAACTACTCTGGAGCTACTTGAGCACTTTTGAAGAGAATCAACTTGCAGCTTCATCACAAACACAAGGGAAGCTTCTATTTCATCCTTTTATGGATCTCCAGATCTCCAGATTTCCTTTCTCAGGTCACAGCCAGTCAGGTTTCAACTCACCCCTGAGGCAGGAGCGGATGTCCCAGACATTCAAAACGCACCCTGGCTGCCCTCCGAGGATTCATTTACTTGATTAATCAAGTCATCTCAGTAACTCCAAACAACTTTAGAATCTATTCTTGCAGGCTTTAATTTCCGCGCTCCGGGGGACAGTTGCATGTGTTGTTGACGCCTCTTCACTGTCCCCGGTCGGACAGGAGGACACACGCCCATCTGACGAGGAGAATTAAGTGTTACGTGTGAGGAGCGGCTTTCTAATCTTTGATCTCTTGGATTATTCCTCTGATGGACGGGATTTAGCCCCCGTCGGTGCTGTTTGACCACAATTTTACGCACACGGAGAATCTTTTTTGCGCACTCACATTTGAGCCCCTGGAATTTTCACGATGGATTAATTATTCATTAGTTTTAGCCTACTTTCTGATTTGCACTTTAGGAACTATTGTGGATTAATAAAGGACTCGCATGATGCTGAATGATGTTGGTCTTTTGGTCATTGAAGCGCGCAGCCATATGTTGGAATAAAAGCCAGCGACTTTCCACAACGTTTGGACCAAACACCTGAGTTCTCTCCTGAGACACTTTGACCTGTTTTCCCATTATTGACGCGCTGGGATGGAGAGCGAGCTGAGGCCGAGGCTCTGTTTCCTGACCAAAGGAGAGCGCGGCTACGGCTTTCACCTGCACGGGGAGCGGAATAAAGGCGGACAGTTTATCCGCAAAGTGGAGCCCGGCTCCTCGGCGGAGCTGGCCGGGCTACGAGCAGGAGACCGAGTGGTGGAGGTGAACGGGGAGAATGTGGAGAAGGAAACTCATCATCAAGTGAGTGATGGCACAAATAACAACAGTTTAAAAAAAAAAAATCACTGAAGTGTTTGTGCACTCAGACGAGCCATGAGAGGAACATAAACTCAGAGGGGCAGACAATGAGTCCTATACCTGTTAGACCACTTTTCCTTTGCTGGAGGAGGTGTAGGTGTGTGTGTGTGTGTGTGTGTGGGGGGGGGGGGGGGGGGGGGGTACTGAAATGGGTCAATGTGAGCCTTGTGTAATGGGAATCACTGGGTGTCTTTGTCACTACATAAAAGTATGATATGTACAGGCCAGTTGAGAGGAAACCAGCCTGTCCCTCCTCTCCTCTCTGCAGGTGGTGAATCGTATCCGTGAAGTGGCTCATCGCAGCAGGATGTTGGTGGTGGACAGAGAGACGGATGACTACCTCCGCAGCAACGGCCTGGCCTGCACAGAGGACCTCGCCGTTGAGATGGGAACCCTCTCCCCGCGTCCCTCTCCCAGACCCACACCTTCCACCTCCCCCATACCCAGAGAGGTTTCCCCCCTGTCACTCAAACCCAACCACACACACTCATTCCTCCATCCTGCTGCAGAGTCTCCCACTCGCATGGTCCCACAAGGCAAGCTGCAGAGATCCTCAGTGACGGACTCAGAGGTAAGGCTGGACGTGGTCTTTAAGGATTATCTGCTTTGTTTTTAGTGGAGAAGTCTGCAGGTGGATTGTTATCACTGTGCACGCTCGCAGTGAACCAGTGTGTTACTGTGTTAAGTGTGTGTAACCCTGTGTTACGCCTTCTTTTCCCTGTGGAGCACTAATCTGGACTGTCTGGAAACAATCCTTCAGCAGTCTGAACACTTCTCTTTAACATGTGTAACATCTGCACTGGATGTAGGTTGAAGTCTGCAGGGAAAGAAAATTAAATAGTGAATAACTGTAATTGTAGCAGATAATGAAGAACCCACACACACACACACACACACACACACACACACACACCACACACACACACACGGACGGACGCACACACACACACACACCACACACACACACACACACACCACACACACACACGGACACACACACACACACACACACACACACACACACACACACACACACACGGACACACACACACACACACACACACACACACACACACACACACACACCACACACACACACACGGACACACACACACACACCACACACACACACACACACACACACACACACACCACACACACACACACACGGACGCACACACACACACCACACACACACACACACACACACACACCACACACACACACACACACACACACACACCACACACACAATGCATCAACATGCTTTATTGTCCTATTCTTAGGACATTCTGTGAGTCAAACATCTGTTTAAATATGATGAGAGCCCTGTTGTGAGGTGCGAACATTTCAAATGCAGACTTAGAGTCAACACATCCCTCATCCAGCTGCAGAGTCGTTCCCACCGGACTAACCGGTTCCGGCACAACACACACAGAACCGTTGGATCCCTCTGGATCCTTGTGACATGTGCGCTTTATGTGGTCACGTAGCAGAGCTTTTATGGAAAGAGTTTCAGAAACAGTCAAAATGAAAGTCTCTCTGAGCAGAAACCATCAAGTCCGAGACATGTTTGTCATCGAAGTTCTTATTTTGACAGATTTTAGAAATGATCTCGTTTACTCGACTTTAGTTAAAGTTTTGACGAAGCAGCCTTTGATTGTCTGCTGGGAAGAAAGAAACTACCGAGCAGCTACAGGAGGGATCCGATTTTAACATGACGATGTTGCATAATTGAACTCAACAACCCAATGTCACACTGTCATGCTGTGGGACTCTGGACACCTCTGACCTCTGACCTCTGACCTCAGCTAAAACTAGGATCAGCTATAAGCCTCAAACGTTCTCTCGTATGCTGTAAGAGCTCCGTTAACACAGCAACTCATTCAAATTCCTACATTTCTCAATTAGTGTGGCTGATGCAGGAAATTCAATTCTTACAAGTTGCCATCGGACATCACTGTGACGTCTGAATGTCTGCCGGGCTGCAGAAATACGCGGGAGATTGTTGTTTGGGCTCTAAACAAAGTGAAGCAGGATCCTGGAGACCAGTGTCTCACGTCAAAGCGCCACCTGTTCAGCTGCAGGCGGAGTAAATAGAGGCCGGCCATCACGCCGTCTTCAACAGCTTTGGGAAAAGGTTCAGATAAAACAACATGAAACACTTCAAGAGCAACGTTACATCACAACAGAGGCTTCAGCCATGAGTTCAGTTTCCTAATATATGACATCATATTGTGCAGGTGTCCTCTGCACGGAGTGATATGACACCCCAGAATAGTAGGATGAGTTTAGTCTTTTTTCTGCTGTGTTTAAGTCCCTTTGAGGGCACAGAATTAATATTAATGTACTTGACAAAATAATCAGCTTTAATATGCTGTTTCTCTTTGATGTACCTGCAGTAAGAATGCATCAAAAACAAGTCTTTTTCATACACAATTTACTGTATGTGAAACTTTGCCTTTCTAGTGGACATTTATTCAAATGTACGAAAATATACTGATCATCTCGAAAATGACAATATAATTTCCAGCACGTCGTTACATGTGATTATTTGTGGCCAGTAACTGATTCAAATGAGTCCCAGTTAAAGGCCACTTTGATTATCATGCACTTGATAAGCAGACAAACGACACACGCAATCTCTCCATCCTGTAACTGACACTCACCTCATCGTACATGTAAATACAGACGCGATGTCACTGTTGCATGCTGTTATGATGGCAGCAGATGCCCATATACAGTAGAGTCTTATGTAAAGCAGTGTTGCTGCTATCAAAGCCTCACCGGTCTGCCGGACTCACACGCAGACACACTTTCACTTATCTTGCTGAACTATTTTTTTTTTTTTTTTTTTTTTTACTTTAAAAATATATATTTTTGTTTTTCATTTTAAATTTGTGGTGTTTGACTTGGTTATCTTCAAAAATGTGACACTAAACACTTTGACGTACATGAAAAACAAAGGAGAAATCTGCATTTCTAGCCATAAGATGTTAAATTACAGGTTTTAAATTGAGACTAGGTCTGCAACTAATGATTATTTTTACTGGTAATTAGCATGCAGACTTCTGCCTTGATTATTCAATTCATGGTTTAGTGTATAAAATGTCAGATAACTGAGAAAATGGCCTTTATAATTCCCCAGAGCTCAAGAAGTCATCTTAAGATGATCAAAAAGCACCAAATCGTCCCATTTAAAAGATGTGGAACCTGTAAATGTTTGTAATTGTTGCTTGAAAATTACATAAAAACAAATGATTATTGATATTGCAGGCAATACAGTCTGTCAGTCAAGTAAACAACTTGTTTTAGAAGTCACTTTACCGCAACATGGAAATATTCTTTCTGTAGAAAAACCCCTTGAGGATCTCAAATAGATCAGCTTAGATATTTCCAGTTCAGCGTGTGTGTCAATTAATTTGGGCCATGGCAATTATAGCAAACAGGCCAAGCACATAAACAGATCAGAAAGCAGTCGGCATGTCACCATGGCGATCTGTCGCCAGGGTGCTCTGCTCCATGACAGACAGGGATGTGCTCTGCTACACTGACGTTATTATTCATAAACACTCACAACTCCATCCAGTCTGTTTTTTTGTGTTACATCCTGTCTGGAGTCGATGGAGCAGAAAGAACAGAGGTCGGTCAGAAGGTGTTCGGGGCAGCGCACCTGTTCAGGTGTAGTCACAGCTGAGTCAGCAGACAGTCTGTAGCCGGGCGAGCTTCAGGACGGACGGATCGCTGGCTCAGAGCTCCCACACAGCACGGACCTGCTAGTAGAAGCTGTGGTCCACACGGGGAGGCGAGTCATGCCATGTGTCGCAGGACATCAGGCTCAGGATCAGTCTTAATGTCCCGCAGGTGAATCCACTTATAGGCCACGCTGCGCCGCAGAGACTCGTCCTGCAGCCGCAGAGACTCGTCCTGCAGCCGCTTGCTCCACATCAACTCCACATACACACATTCAAAGAAGTACAGAGGAAAAAATACATATGAAAATAATGGGATTCATGTTTAATGTAATGATTTGTTTCCACTTTTACATTAATTTACTGTTCTTTATTTGTAAAATAAATATCCAACTAACCTACACATTCATTTTAACTCATTTTATTGTCTCATCTGTTGCAAAGCAATCCAACAACGTGTCATAGTTTGGATCTCTGAAAGCTACAGTTGGCTTTTTGTGTGATTGTTTGTTCTGACAGGAGTTGATTTGAGGCCATGATTTGTGGTTTATTGCATGAAAGTGAGACAAAAGAAGAGTGAAGTCTTAAACAACTTCACCACAAACAACCGACTCCCAAAACAGCACAAAACCACACCAGGGTTTTAACTTCTAAGTGCCTAAATAAGAACTTTATCATCTTTACATATTTGCCAAACATGTTCAGATTCTTTCTTTTTTGGATGCATTTTTCGTGCCGTTATAATCAGCCGATGGTTGTCATTCATATCTGTCATCATGTTCTGGCTTTGCAATCCTTCAAAATGAATATTAAGTCTGCCCTGAATTCTTTGCTAATATGTCTTCGTATGAGTGACGAGTATTTAAATCAGTCTGAACTTTAAATGTATGACCACGCGCTGATAATCTAATTTTGAAAACATGAATACACATTTGATGTTGAGTGTAACGGATGTTAATTAAGTGGAATATAATGTGGAAATGAATGGAAAAGAAAATCTCAAATACAGCAGCATGGTTTTCTGTAATATGAAGTATACCGTGTGTGATTTGTGGTAAATGATTTGATCAATACTTCATACGTGATGGTAAGTCTCAGATGATCTCCTCCAGTATGATAGACAGCGTTTGATCGCGTCTCTCTGCAAAGTTCTCATCTTTGTGATTTCCACCTGCAGCCGCCAGCCGAGCCGTCGGTGGAGCTGCTTCCCCGTCTGCTTCACCTCCTGAAGGGGTCGCTCGGCTACGGCTTCAACCTGCACAACGACAAGACAAGGAACGGACAGTTTGTGCGGTCCGTGGACGCCGACTCAGCTGCTGAGAGTTCAGGCATCCGGGCCGGAGACAGAGTGGTGGAGGTACAACTGAAACCCTCTGAGGGGGACGTCACCATGAGATGGAACATGTTGGGAAATAACAACTGCCAGTATTAATCAAGTCTGTGCAGTGATTTGAGGTGTGATTGGATTAGAGCAGATTAGCTGCACTCTGGTTGAGAGCAGATGGGAGAGAGGTGTTGTTTAAAGGGGAAAGGAAGGAAAGACGAGATAATACGGACAGGCTTACAGATGTGTTGCTGTGGTTCATGCAGACGTGCAGATGTGTGAGAATGAGTTTCCATTTCCATCCATGAGGTGAACAGTTCATGTGGAAGCAGGAAGAAGATTCATTCAAATTAGTTCAAACCCGGTTTGTGTTTGATCTCTGCGGTGAGACATGCTCCGCCTCCTGCTGGTCATGTGGTGTTACAGCTCCTCCCTCCTGTCCTCCCTTCAGTCTGACGATTATTTTCCTCTTCTGGATCTTTCCTCCGCTGCCTTTGTCTCCTGTGATGTTTCCTGTTCGTGTCTCAGGTGAACGGAGTGAGCACGGAGGGCCTGAGGCACACGGAGGTGGTGGCCCTCATCAGAGCAGGAGGGGAGGAAGTGCGCCTCCTGGTGGTCGACCAGGAGACGGACGAGCTCTTCCACAGACTGGGAATCACACCGACAAGCAGCCACATCAGAGGTTAAATAACAGCATGTTCCCTGACATAACTGTTCCTGCTCTCCAACAGAACACTTAAAGGGGTAGTTTAGTTTAGTTCAAGTTGTTTGAGGTTTTTGTCCATCGTCAGTGTATTTCCTGTCATAAACCAGAGTCGGTACGTCCCCAGTTTGGAAAAGCAGGCTGCTTTACTGGCATATTGACTTTTTTTTAGACAGTTAAAATACGTTTTCTTGCTGACAAAGCAGCAGTGTATCCAAGGGGAAGTCAAAAAGTTCCTGTTTTGTGAACGGAGCACAGAACCATAAAGTGGATGAAGCAGAGAGAAGCTATGATCTTTGTGATTTTCAACATTTGATCATAATCAGCACCGATTTCGCCCTGGACCTGAAACTGGAGCAGAGAGCCCACATCTGAGTTAGAGACCACGTTTTGGGGAACAGAACGACGTCATCCGGAGCAAGTCGGGCTGGTTGTGTTGTTAAGGGCGAGAAACGTCCAGGTTTCCAGGTGCTCTGATCGGGCCACTGCCACGTTGGACGAGTGTCATCGTTCGTCAGTTGAGGTCGTTTGCACCAAATGTTTCGCCAGCGGAAACGGTGTTGACAGTCTGACTCTGGGGACTGAATTCACGGTGACACAAAAAACCCCACCTGGTGTCTCCTGACCTCACACTTTCTTCAGTCCTGGACAGTGAAGCTCCGCCCCTCTTGAAACAGGAATGTTCCTGAGAACACCTCCACCTGCTCATTGCTTCATTGCTGTAGGCTTTCTGAAGCATTTCAAGGGTCTCCGTTGCCATAATCCAAAATTCATAATCCAAAATTCATAATCCAAAATTTGACACTAAATTCAAAAAGCTCTCTCGCTCCCTCCGAACTGAGGATGTTCCGACCGACACACTGAGTACGGACGAGAACCTCAAACCTCCCAACAAGCCCCAAACTCTCCCTGTAATGTTGTTTCCGTTTTCTTTGTCCCAGAGGTCTACGTGGATGACTCGGCCACAGGAAGCACCCCCCCCATCCCTTCTCCGCCCTCTCACCTCCCCCCCACAGATCCACCAACCATAAACGTCACTCTGACAAACTCTCCCATCACAAACTTGTCTCCAAAATGCCAGACCAATGGGAGCTCGGCGTCCCAGTCCTCCAGAAGTTCCACCACCCAATCAGAGATCAGCAGCTCAGACATGAGCATCCAGGTCAGAGAGCAGCTGTGTGACACCGACGTGATGGAGAACAACATGAAGGTTTACAGATGTCTGTTTGTGTGTTGAAGGTCCCCGATGAGGACGACAGGCGGATTTTAGACCCCTTCACCGACACCGGCCTGCGCCTGAGTCCCACCGCCGCTGAGGCCAAACTAAAGGTCCTCTCCAGCCGCAACAAAAAGAGTGCACCCCCCATGGACTGGAGCAAGAAACAAGAAATCTTCAGCAACTTCTGACCCAAGAAGATGGAAGAAGGGGGACAATCATGATTCTTTACTGTCAGTACCGAACCAAAGAAAAACATCTTCCAAAAGATTGGACCACGAAGAGTTAAAAGGAAGAACAGGTGGCAGGAACATTTGGAGTCCAACTCTATAATTGTTTTCGGTGTAAAAACACATTTTCAGATATCAAATAGTATTCTCAAGATGTCCGTGTACAGAATCTGTAAGGACAAAGACATGTTGTATTGAGTGCATCATAAATGTTACGACAATAAAGAGTGACATGAATGACGGCCAGAACTTTGACTGACATGCTGCCTGCTCGGTCCGGTGTTCCTCTGAGACTCTCCGTCTGGAAAAGCTGTTTCAGTCATTTCATCAGCGCTCGTCTGATTTGAGCTTTATTCTCTGTAGATTTGATTGTTTTTGAAGTAACAGTTTGTCTTATTAATTTAAAGTGAGGTCATCAGAACTGAGTCCTGCTGTAGTTATGTGTATTTACTAGTTTCCAGATTAGCTACCATGTAACTTCTAAATGTAAATACAGAACGAACAGGAGTTAAGAAATAAATGTTTGATCACCTCAGTGCTTCTCTAAAATGTTCCAGAGTGATTTCTGGCAGGGAAAATATGTAAAAGACTGATTTGAGTAGAAGAGTCGACCCTCTGGTCATCTGTTGTAGCTTTGAGGAGTTTTTTTCCACAATGTTCTTGGTTGAAACTTCTCAATGTGAAATAAACCTTCACACTACTCCCATTAAAGTCAAGTATTCATGTTAATGGACCTGAAGTGAAAACTTGTGTCTTTCTATGTGAGGTTTACTTGTTGGGTCGACACCCAAACACTCATTACCTTTCTGCACCAATGATGAATCCATCCAGCAACAACATTCATTCAACAACATGCCAGCAATGATCGTAAAGACTTCATCATTCTGATTGATGGCGACCTGCCTCACAAGACTGGATGTGACTCATCTAAAGGTGAATCTGCTGACGAGACAGTTTGAACTCTATGCTGACATCTGTGGGCAGCAGGACATCTGTGGGCAGCAGGACATCTGTCTCACAGCAACAATCCATCCATGAACAAAAGGCCGAATCAGGACACCGAAAGAAGAAGAGACGTCTGCTGAGATCAATTTACCAGTTTATCGTAGAAACAAACAGATATTCTGAAGACTAAATTGACCTGAAAGCAAAAGCAGCTTCTTGGATGCAGATGAAGTGTCCTGATGTAGATGTGACGGTGTTGGCTTTAATTATCTGAATACAGGGATAGAAAAGTCACATATTAGGAGGGAGACACTGACGAAGAGGTGAAAAGATCTCAACTCAGGGATTTTCCTAAACTCGCTCTGCCTCTCTGCTCCTCAAGCCTGAAGGGAAACCGGGAGGTCGATCAAGGTCACAAACAAAACCAAAGTGTGCTACGTTACAGAAACCTGAAATCACGGCGCTGCAGAGATCCACCGGGTCGGTGGACACTTCTGACACACCTGAATGGAAGAATCAGTTCAGTTGGAAAGGAGACCTTCTCACTGGGAAGATGAATGCACACGTGATAATCCAGAAACAAATTAAAACCAACATACATAATATCATTTTATTCAATCTCTTTCTGTTTCAGGGAGGAAGCCGTCCGTCCGACACTGAAGAGATATTTGGATCACAGCTTGTTTCATATTTCTTGGTAGATCTTTGTTTAAATATGAGTTAACATCAGTTACATTAATGTTTAATGTGTTTCTATTGATGCCTGCAGGATCTGCAGCAGACGGTGATCTTCATCATCTTCATCATCGTGGACGGAGATCTTCATCATCATGGACGGAGATCTTCATCATCTTGGACGGAGATCATCATCATCATCATGGACGGAGATCTTCATCACACACCACACTCACCCACACACACTTCCTGTTGAGGCGCCCAACTTCTGGATATTATTATTATTTCTGATTATGATATCACAGCTGGAATTAAAAGAACTTGATGGAGGCAGGTAAGTTTGAAAGAAAATAAATCCCCATTCAGGGATCTAAAATACGGACAGATGTGATTAAAAAGTCCATCCGTCCGTCCGTCCAACAATTCAGCCATCCATCCATTCATCCGTCCGTCTGTCCATCCAACAATTCAGCCATCCATCCATCCATCCATCTATCCATCCGTCCGTCCGTCCATCCATCCACCCATCCGTCCATCCAACAATTCAGCCGTCCATCCATTCATCCGTCCGTCTGTCCATCCAACAATTCAGCCATCCATCCATCCATCCGTCCGTCCATCCATCCATCCATCCACCCATCCGTCCATCCATTCATCCGTCAGTCTGTCCATCCACCCATCCGTCCATCCAACAATTCATCCATCCACCCATCCGTCCATCCAACAATTCAGCCGTCCATCCATCCATCTGTCCGCAACCCGAGACCCTGGTGGTGGACAGCGGGGGGGAGGGGAGCTGTCGAGCTGAAAAAGGAGGCCTTTCGGGCCTGGTTGACTCTGGGGTCTCTGGAAGCAGCTGACAGGTACCGGCAGGCCAGAAGGGCTTCAGCTGAGGTGGTCGCGGATGCTGAAAGTGTCACGAAAAAAAACTAGAAAAAAATAAAAACTTTCTCAAGAAAAAGAAAATCCTTTAATCAGGATGGGGTGTTTTCTAACGGCCGATTTCAGCTCAACCTTTCATCTGCTGACAAACAGACTCGGAGCGGCAGCTCAACAACCACCCTTCAGCATGCACATGATTTATTTCAACAATCCACAATCAAGCTGGATTTTCAAGAGATTTTACACACATGAACTATAAATCATATCAGACTCAAAAAGCATTTTATTTTCATTCCCACCTTGAAAAAAAGGGAACACGACTGGTGAAAGTCAAAAAACAAAAGGTACCAAAGTCTTTCTGCCAAACTGCAACAATATCATGCTTTTATTACATAAACAGAATTTAGAAAAAAACAAAGAACACTTCCTCTGTTTTAAAAGTCGTCTCCTTTTTGTTAAACTCGGCATATTCACGACTGTCACTGAAGCAGACTACAGGAAACATACACGGACCTTCCCATACAAAAACTACAAAAAACATCAGGAAAGCAAATCTAAAAAACGAAACACTAAAAGGAAGAAGAATGTTTTCTTATCCAAGCTGAACTCGGAGACGTGGAAGTAGAAGCAGACGGGTTCAGATTGTCTCGTCTTCCAGGTGACTAACGATCGGTTGATTATCTCGGTGGTCAGTCGAGGTCAAATCAAGTGACAACGTCTGTTTCCAAATGCTGCAAAACACTGGCCGATTATCAGTGAAAATATAGAGATCCCTGCAGTCAATTTAACTGGAAAGATTCTGACCCATGACTCGTCATAAAAGCTCTGCTGAGCCGGGAGTTCTACATCAGCATGACGGAGCATCTTCCTCCATCTACTATCTGCTTGGAGATTTCAGTGGCTTTTGCTCTTTGGCTTTGTCCTAGCTCGTACTGTTGTAAGTGTGCTGTGCTCTCTACTTGTGAATTGAGGTGGTGTGTTGGAGTGTAAAGGGCGATCACATGACTATCTCTCTTTCTCACACGCACACACGCACACACACACACACACACACCTCAGTAATATGGCAGGTTAGTCATTGTAAAAGTGCGGATTAGTCGCAGTTTCACAAACTTGTTTTATTTGCCTTTAGTTGGAGATCGTTGCCAGTCAGACATTAATTTCACAGTGCAACACAGTACGACAAACACTGACATCAGGGTCAACACATCATATGGGTGAGCTTAAAAACAAAATCCATACAAAACAAGAAAAAAATAAAATAAAAAGTGCAAAAAACAACTTAACAGTCACTGTAAATAGCATTAAATTAAAAAAAATTTGTGTTAAGTGTGCGAATTTAAGTCCACTATGGAAACAAAAATCATCAGTAGCAGCAAAAAAAAAAAAGAAAAGAAAGGAAATGGACCAGTTTTAAATCGTTATAAAGATCACAATGACATTGCCAATCACTGTTTTTACTTAAGATATCGATATGGCATCAAATGGATATCAGTACGAATGTAGACACACATATACACACTCACTTGCACACGCACACACTTGGTCACAGTTAACAGGTGCCAAGAACATCGTGGTGGAGTCAAGTTAGCTCGGTAAGTCAGCTCGGTACCAAATCAAACACATTTCTCACACTTAACACAGAATGCTGAAGGAAGGGGTTTGAAAACCACACACACACACACACACACACACAGAGACACACACACACACACACACACACACACACACACACACACAGAGACACACACACACACACAGAGACACACACACACACACACACACACACACACACACACACACAGAGACACACACACACACACAGAGACACACACACACACACACACACACAGACACACACACACACACACACACAGACACACAGACACACACACACAGACACAGACACACACACACACACACACACACACACACACACACACACACACAGACACACACAGAGACAGAGACACACACACACACACACACACACACACACACAGACACACAGAGACAGAGACACACACACACACACACAGAGACAGAGACACACACACACAGAGACAGAGACACACACACACACACACACACACACACACACACACACACACACACACACACACACACACACACACACACACACAGAGACAGAGACACACACACACACACACACAACTAAGGATGTGGTTTGTGGTGGGATGTTGTCCCCTCGGTGAGAACCTGTTAGCCCTAATCCCTCCTAGAGGAACGCTTTCTGAGGAAAAGACTCGGTTCTGCCTCTCGTTCTCTCGTTCTCTCGTTCTCTCAGGTAGTAAAAAGGTGACGCAGCGTGTCTGATGGATGAGCAGCTCTGAAGCAGCACTCTGGTCACAATGAAGGTAGGAAACAGATGAGGAGAGCGAGATTATCTTAAATCTACGGATGAAGTCGTTCAGATTGAATCCTATTCCCCGGAAAATAAAGATATCACCCAGAAAAAAACAAACAGAGTTCAGATGTCCGTCTGTCCGTCTGTCTGTCCCTAGCTACAGGTAGCAGGTCGCAAAAAAGTCTAAATAATAGTGCCACCCACAGTCCGTTCCGTGTACTGCATGGACAGCATGTGCAAGTTTTGAGAGTCTGTTGGTCCATCTGTCCATCTGTCCATCGGTCAGTCGGTCGGTCGGTCGGTTCCTCTGACGTTTAAGATTCCCATTAAAACCTCCCTGTCCTCCTCCATGTCCTCTCTGTCCTCCCTGTCCTCCCAGCCAACTACACACCTGTCTGAAGCTCTATGTCCCTGCCTGGTTATTGATTGCCCCTCCCTCTCGTCCCTCAACCTTCTCTGTGCTGGTCTCCGTCTAGACTCGTCCGTCCCTGTCTTCTCCTTCAAGTCATTCCTTTCTGTCCCTACCAGTTAGTTTTTCTGTGTCGGGTCCCTGCCTAGTTAATCTAGAGGTGTCCCCCTGTACCCTCCCTCCCACCCGCCCACCCTCCCTCTATGGACAAACACATAGGGCGTGGGGGCCGTCCATCAGGGGGAGCGGCCAATAGCATCCCTCTCCCTCCCCCCAGATCAGGGCAGTGCAATACACAGATGGATGAGTTTCCCATTCACCCTCCTCCTGCTGCTCACCTGCGAGGACAGAAGAAGAGGGAGGGGGGCGGACACCGAGGGGTTAATGCCAACATAATGCAGTTTGTACCCTGATGTGACTTTAGATGACGTCATCGGTGAAGTTACCTCGTGGTGGGTGTAGAGAATCTAAACGCCGTAGCAGGCTGCCAGTCTCTCCTTCAGCAGAGGGGGGAACTGCTCAGAGAACTGCTGCCAGTTCTCCTCCCCGACCTGCTCCTTAAAACCATGCAGGATCTGTGGGAAGGCAGAAAACGGGAGGGAATTCATGTCAGGGGGGGGTGGGAGGTGGTGGGGGGACTCCACCCATCTACCATCCAACCACACCTCTCTGAGCCCTGATATCTGATTCATTAAGGAACTGATTGACCACAAGGAGTGAAGTTAGTTTTGGGTAGAAAAAACAATCATTGCATTTAATGAGAAGTTGATGCTTTTTTAATGGAAGTCTATTTGAGCCAGAGTTGTTGTTTTTTTTGACGCCAGCCCCTAGTGGTCCTCAGTGGTACTTCAAGGCACTTCAGTATTGGCTATGCTTTGCCCACTTACCGGTTACTCCCGTCGTGGCCATGATGTCACTTTTTTAATTTCTGGTAACACAGAATATTTTCCTTTTGTTTAGGAGATCAAAATACTGAAAACTAGCAGAAGTCATTCAGTTTAGATGTTGATAGTAACGTGATAAGAGATGTAGCACAGGCAAGATCAGGAGTTCATAATATGGATGAGGAGTGTAGAGTACACTGTCAACGTCCTGATAAACGTTTCAGTCTTCAAGCCTCCACTGAGTCCGACGCATGTTCAGGATGGATCATGGAAAACACTGCAGTATTTATGAAGCTGATCCTCATGTTTTCACTGCAGTGTTTATGAAGCTGATCCTGATGTTTTCACTGCAGTATTTATGAAGCTGATCCTGGTGTTTTCACTGCAGTATTTATGAAGCTGATCCTGGTGTTTTCACTGCAGTGTTTATGAAGCTGATCCTGGTGTTTTCACTGCAGTGCTTATGAAGCTGATCCTGGTGTTTTCACTGCAGTGTTTATGAAGCTGATCCTGGTGTTTTCACTGCAGTGTTTATGAAGCTGATCCTGGTGTTTTCACTGCAGTGTTTATGAAGCTGATCCTGGTGTTTTCACTGCAGTGTTTATGAAGCTGATCCTGGTGTTTTCACTGCAGTGTTTATGAAGCTGATCCTGGTGTTTTCACTGCAGTGTTTATGAAGCTGATCCTGGTGTTTTCACTGCAGTGCTTATGAAGCTGATCCTGGTGTTTTCACTGCAGTGCTTATGAAGCTGATCCTGGTGTTTTCACTGCAGTGTTTATGAAGCTGATCCTGGTGTTTTCACTGCAGTGTTTATGAAGCTGATCCTCATGTTTTCACTGCAGTGCTTATGAAGCTGATCCTCATGTTTTCACTGCAGTGTTTATGAAGCTGATCCTCATGTTTTCACTGCAGTGTTTATGAAGCTGATCCTCATGTTTTCACTGCAGTGTTTATGAAGCTGATCCTGATGTTTTCACTGCAGTGTTTATGAAGCTGATCCTGATGTTTTCACTGCAGTGTTTATGAAGCTGATCCTGATGTTTTCACTGCAGTGTTTATGAAGCTGATCCTGATGTTTTCACTGCAGTGTTTATGAAGCTGATCCTGATGTTTTCACTGCAGTGTTTATGAAGCTGATCCTCATGTTTTCACTGCAGTGTTTATGAAGCTGATCCTCATGTTTTCACTGCAGTGTTTATGAAGCTGATCCTCATGTTTTCACTGCAGTGTTTATGAAGCTGATCCTCATGTTTTCACTGCAGTGTTTATGAAGCTGATCCTCATGTTTTCACTGCAGTGCGTCGTGAAAAGAAAATTTGACACGAATTTTGCAGGCAGAGCATTTTGCCTTTTTTCAGAGTGCTCTTTATGAGGTGAGATCCTGAGAGTGTTCACTTCATCTCTGCAGAGTGGGAGCACCACGCTGAACACTGCTGCGCCTCCGGTGACTCATGCAGCAGACGGGAGGACAATGAAGAGTGAATTCAAACCAGTGAAGAAACAGACAAAGTGGTTGTGCAGCCAGGACCCTCACCTTGTAGAACATGTCTCTGAGATCGTCTTTAGGATTCACCCAGGAGGCCACAGCGTCACAGAAGAAGATGAAGTCCTGAACGAACACAGAGGAAAAGGTGAGACTTCGAAAAGTAAAGAAGCCCTAAAACATGCGTGATGGTGAGAGCAGCGTCTCACCTGCACCACCCCTCCAGGGTTCACACCGATCATCATGCAAATCCCACGGAAGGCCGAGTCCTTCTCCTCGTTGTCCCGGATGTTGCGCAGAGACGTACACCTGCAAATATCAACCAATCAGCAGCTGACAGTTAAACATGATGCGGTTCGTCTCTCCTGTCTCGTCGAGGAGACGAACTGTTGTTGTGTTCCTGTGTGGGAGGATGTTTGTCTTGTTTTCAGGCTTGTTGAAACTCTGTGTTTCATTTCAGGAAACAATTTAAAGAATGCGTGTTGTGTAGTGATGTGATCACAGAAAAAAGCAAGGATGAACAAATGGAAACAAATCAGAGCAAAAGTGTAATGTGTTTCACAAGTACAGATAAAATAAGGAACTAATGTGCAGAAAGTAGAAAATAAAAAGAATAGATACGAGGTCGGAGCAGAGAGTGAATGTGCTGACTGAGCGTTTCCTACCAGGGTCGGATGAACTGCGGCAGCATGGGAGCGACCTCCTGAGGACACACGTAACCCAGCCGGCCGATGGTGATGGCTGCAGCAGGACAGATTGATGTGTTGCATTATGTGGAACAACAAGCACTCACTGTGTTTGTCCGACATTCATTTGCTCTGATTTTTAACTTCTAAATGCAGCTATAATATCCGTTTGCTGCCCTTTGAAAAACAAGCATCAGTGTGTTTGTATATTTTCATACCGGTGTTCTCCAACAGGGTCTTGGGGGTGTTGGGTCGATTAATAATCTCAACCAGCTGGTTCAGAACCATGGCGATGTACGGCTGCATCTCCACTCCTGGCAGAGCAGAGAAATGAAGTGAGACATCCAGCTGCACTGCAGCATTACAGAGAAACAGGCTGCTGCCACTCACCCATCTGCATGCAGATCTCTCCGATGGCCCAGGTAGCGTTGTTGCAGACAGAGATGAACTCTGGGTTCAGATTAGTCCCGAGGATCGGCATGAACTCGGCTGAAGGACACCAGCAAACAATGTCAGACAAACAAAAAGGAGGATGGGAAGACAGGAGTGTGTACAAAGGTACATGTGTGAGAGATAATTACCAATACACGGTTTGACATGAGGAAAGCAAGCCTTGGTCAAGTCGCCCAGCAGAGCAAATGAACTCTGCCTTACTTCAGGCATCGTATCCTGAAACAGAAGAGAAACATGAACAAACACAGAAACGTTTAACATCTGATATCGAACATCCAACGTCTCACTGAGGCTCGTCTTCCCCTCGGGGATTAATAAAGTAACTACCTACCTATCTACCTACCTTCTTGTTCCATTACAGTCTTGAGAGAAGTCAAAGTAACTTTCCCAACAGACTAAACTTCTACAAACTCATTACTGGTTGTTAAAATTACAAATTTAAAAGTGTTTTTCCATTAAAAAAAATATCCCCTCGATGTAACTCGACACCTTGGTCTTTATTCAGTACATTTGCATCCATGAATATGTAAATAGTCTCTGCCTCCATCTCCACTCTGCAAGTTGATGTGTGACATGTGAAACCTGGTCTGTCTGAATCTGTGTTTCTGAGACTATTAGAGTGTCACTGCAGCTCCAAAGAGAAAACAATCAGTTGAAGGATTATTTATTTTCTCATAGATGATAGAGATACTGTCTGTGTGTATCTGTCTGTCTATGTATCTGTCTGTCTGTCTATGTATCTGTCTGTCTGTCTGTGTATCTGTCTGTCTATGTATCTGTCTGTCTGTCTATGTATCTGTCTGTCTGTCTGTGTATCTGTCTGTCTGTCTGTGTATGTATCTGTCTGTCTGCCTGTCTGTCTTCTAGCATATAAAAACCACTAGATTAAGTTGAACTGTGTTGTTTTGCAGATAAAGTACTTCCTGTGGATACTTCCTGTGGATACTTCACAATAAAAGCTTCCTTGTTTGTCAGTTGAACACTTAATGAAAAGCAGAAAATGTTCAGTTTGCATTGCGAAGACGTTCCTCATTGGATCCCGTATTATATGTGCAGATAATCTGAATCCAGAGTGTTCAACTCCACTAATCACAGTGGAAACTTCTACTCAGAGAGGTAGTTACAGAATGGAAATGATATGTAGCATAGAAAATATAGAATAAAACACGCACACACACACACACACACACACACACACACTGTTCTCCTCACCTGCATGCACTGGAAGAGCAGGGTCATGATATTACTGCGGGCCACCAGAGTGTCCACGTGGCCACCGAGTCCCTCAGCCAAGCCGCTTAAAAGATCCAGAGCCACAATCATGAAGTCCTTGTCAGGCGCTTCATACTGGTCCGGCTGCTGGCTGTACATCTGAGAGACACGCACACACACATAACGCGCGCACACACACACACACACAAAGTGACATTGATGTAAAGCAGCTGAAACATGAATGGCCTGTTTAAAGTCCATGTGAGGGGAGGAAGGTGTTTGGCTCACCATGGCCTGAGCCAGCGTCTTCTGGACCAGGGTGACGCAGCGCTGGTAGACGGGCTCGCAGTACGGGAGGAAGCCGCTCTGCAGCGCCGTAGCGACAGAGGACAGACACTCCAGCAGAGGGAAGAGATCTTTGTCCTCGTCCTTCAGCTCGTTCCATTTCGCTATCAGCGGAGGCATCAGCTTCTGGATGTACTCCTGAAAACAGGGTTGTCTGTGATTCATGTGTTCCTGAGCACCAATCCAACATGTCACCACACAGACGGGGCAGTGTGTGTGTGTGTGTGTGTGTGTGTGTGTGTGTGTGTGTGTGTGTGTGTGTGTGTGTGTGTGTGTGTGTGTGTGTGTGTGTGTGTGTGTGTGTGTGTGTGTGTTTTGGGCTCACAGGCTGGTTGAGGTGGTGCCCCACAGAGTCTGCTAGTGTTCCTATGGCATCATAGAGAATGAGCAGGTTCTTGTGCTGGTACTTCCCAAAGGCAAAAACCAGCGTGTCCAGGATGAAGCTGAGGTACGGGACCAGCTCCGTGCAGGCCTCCTCCTCCAGCGTGGCAAACGCACTGAGGGAGGACGAGATGGGAGAGGAGGACACGTGAGCAGGAAGTGAGAGGATGCAGGAACATGAGGAGGAAAGTAGGAGCTGTACCTGCACGCAGCCTCCTGCACCCTTTTGTTGCCGTCCAGGATGCGTTTGAGGAGCTCGGTCATGAGGGGTTTGAGGTGGGCGTCGGGGGGCTGGCTGACCACCCAGTGGGCGTAGCGACTGAGCGTCCAGCAGGCGATGGAGCGGACCAAGGCCTTCTTGTCGCATAAACACTGGATGAGGTGGGGGATGAGCTCAGGCAGGTAAGGTACCATCCCCTGCATACAGCCTGGAGGGACAAAAAGGTTTTTGTTCACATGTTCAACACTGTGAAAATGAGAAAAGATCAAATGAAAATAAAAGTATCTGATTCCAAAGATCTTTAAAAGTCACATCTCTTTCACTGCAGTACGTTGTATGTTGATGGTAGTTGGTGCCGTCTCACCTTCAGCGATGGCGCCCAGCACCAAGATGCCGGACTCCTTGATGACCCAGTCAGGATGGAACAGGAGGCCTTTGAGCAGCGGCAGCAGATGAGGCAGCAGCTCCTCACGAAACACGTTGGCAAGAACGTCCAGCGCGGCAGCCGAACACTTCCCTGAAAGACAGGAGACAGTGTCATCATGAAATAACTTACAAACTGGACAAATGTTCCCTGGAGAGATGCAGAATAAAAGTTAAAAATGATAAACATGTCATTTCAGTTCCATAATACAGATCGTTATCACTTGGCCTGACAGGCTGTGTTTTAAATCCTCACCACCATTAGCCTTCTGGCCAAAATCTATTTGATTCCAACCCTTATTTTGAAATTCATGTTCACAAACCGACTCAACGTGCTGTTATAATCGAAAGAATATCGCTTAGATGATAAGTAAATGTGTTGCTTGGATTCAGAGACGATGAATTCATCACACGCTTCAGTTCCTCGTGTTTCTGTTCCTGTAATGGGCTCCTGATTCAGAAATACATTCATAAACACCAAATGAAAAAGAAAGCAGCAGCTAAAAACCCAGAAAAGTCCCGTCGTCGTGTCTTTCCACGCGCTACCATGTCCTTACATCATCTCTGATGTAACTGCATGTGTGTACACGTACGTAGGTTCCAGTCAGACAGCGTGTCGTCGTCGTCGTCGTCGTCTTCATCGATGTCCTCCCCCTCCTCCCCCTCCCCTCCTTCATGCTGCAGAGTGACCGTGCGGGACTTGTGGAAGCGAGGCTTGATGTCTTGCTCGCTGTCTGGAACCGTCTCGTCCTCCTCGACGTCGCCCTGCAGGGATGAACGTGGACGCAGAAGGGAAACAGGTGAACGAGATGAAGACGAGAAGACGAGAAGACAGTTTGTGTAAAGATCAGCTAACCTTCAGAAGAATAATGTCGATCTCGGAGTATTTCATCCCATTCACCAAGATAGGGATCAGTCTGAAAGCAAGAGACAGAAAACAGCATTACAACACAAATAAAATCCTCGAGACATCAATCCAGACCAGCGTCCTGTTGTCATGGTAACACTTACTGAACCAAGTGGCCAGACAGAGCCTCCTTACAAATGGGCTGTTCAGCCAGAGTCAGCCAGAACTCACAGGCCTCCAGAGCCACGTTCTCATCCGGGTCCTGAGTCCGCTGCAGCATGTACTGGACAACAACAACAACAACAACAATCACCACAACAACAACAACAACAACAACAGCTGATCATGAGGCAGACAGACGTGTGTTTTGGGCGGTGTGTGTGAGGCCAACGCTCACCTGGATGATGCTGTGCATGTGTGGGATGAGGCGGTCGATGCGGACCTCCAGCAGCATGACGAGAGCCCTGCACACGTTCTTCCGCACCTCGCTGTCTTCGTCACCGGCCAGCGCGAACAGACTCTGGATGAAAGACAGAGCAGGAGAGAGGAGAGTCCAGATGAACAAACACCGAAGAAGGTTAATAATAAGAATAATATCCAAACATGCAGTTTAATCGGTTACACTTTGCTACATTCACATCTTGACAGTTTAAAAAGGCGCCTGAAGAGCGTTTCCTCCAGTAAAAAGGTGAGCAGAGGAGGTGCGTGCGTACTGAGCGCTGCACCTCCTGAGCGCTGCACCTCCTGCCCTCTCCACCTCCCTCCTGAGCGTTGCACCTCCCTCCTGGATGCAGACGTTAGATGTTTGTCTAAATCAGTGGTTCTGGACCGGTGAAGCCTCACGACCAGCTTCCTGACTCGTTAAGTCCTGACCCAAATATTTGAGCCATTCAAATGTATTTTGGGCGAATATATCTGGAATTAGTGGCATGTAGGCTTTTTAAACAAGTTTAAACTGGTGATGCTCATCAGGGTTAAAGAATCTAAATTGAACTGTATGAAACATGAAATAAAAAGGCAATTATTAAATCCCAACCATGTTTACAAATGCTGAATAAGAGCGAACGCCGGCAGCAAGCTGCTTCTGCAGCGCAGGAAATGTAGGACCTTCAAAATAAAAGCACAGCGACAGAAATTCTGGTGAACTTGACTGAAGTTGACTTTACTGCACTCATAAAAACTTTTACCCACGACATGCTGCTCTGATTATTAACTGTAAAGGAAATGAATGATGCGAGTGAGTGTTTGCCCTCCCTGATGTTTAATAAGCCTACCAGCATATTTTATTCAAATCTAATTGTTTATTTCTGATGTCAGCAGAAGTCCTCTATTTCAGATGAAGCAAGTCAACTCCACGATAAAACACTGAGTGCAATCCTGCTGATTCACCAAATATCTCCCTTCTTTTGCTGTTTTTCACCAACAGTCCATCATGAAACCCAGAAAAGGATCTCTGGTTCTTCCACACTGCACTGCTTTTATAAAAAAAAAATAGCTGGAAGCAGTTTTATGTGGAAGTCGTATTGCTGCTCTGCTTCTGCACCATCAGATCAAAGGAGACGGACAAGAAGGAAGTCCAGAGAGAAACACGCACAAAACACTTGGCAGATGTTTGATAAAACTGTTGAATTGCTCACCTCGATGAAGGTGTCGATGTTATCCATCAGAGCCTGAGCTCGGCCGATGATGAACTGGTTCACACACGCGATGGCATGAGACCTGAAACAAGGAGGTTTTAATGATGGAGGCTGAGGAGACGAGAGACAAACTACTGGCAGACAGAAGAAGACGAGAGGGTCGCTGACCTGATTTTGGGGCTGCAGTGTTTGAAAAACTGGAGGAATTTGGGGATCATGATGTTGAGAGGTCTGTTCAGAGCATCGCTGTCCAGCAGCTCTGATGAATCCTCACAGATCTTCTGCAGCGCTCCAAAAGATCCCTGAACGACACAACCGAGATAAAAACTAAGGAACATGACCCAAATCTTATTTTCACCAAAACATCCCAAAAGCTCTGTGTGTGTGTGTGTGTGTGTGTGTGTGTGTGTGTGTGTGTGTGTGTGACCTCGCAGGTGTTATAGTCCTCTGAGTTGAGCAGATTACAGAGTTGAGGCAGCAGCTCCGGCCAAGTCTGCAGCTCTCCTTTGGAGGCGATGGTGGTGATCAGAATACCTTCATGATGACGAGTCAACAAACAAACTTTAAAACTGAAGACACATTTCTAACATTTACACACCACTGGCTCGCTCACACACACACACACACACACACACACACACACACACACACACACACACACACACACACACCTACATAACAGCCTGACTCACACCACTTCCTCCCTCCACCTCCCTCTCTCTCCCTAATACACCCACCTCCCTCCACCTCCCTCTCCATGATACACCCACCTCCCTTCACCTCCCTCTCCCTCCCTCCCTCTCCCTGATACACCCACCTCCCTCCACCTCCCTGATGCACCCACCGATCGTAGCTCTGATGAGCGGCGACGGATCTCCGATGTTGTTCAGGCATTCGCGTTTGATGAAGTCGGCCACGTTGGGAGGGAAGTTCTGGTAGTGAGCCTTCACGTTGTTCTTCAGGATCAGACCGCTCAGCGAGCGAGTCGGCTCGTCTGGAGACCATGAAGGAGGAGGATGGATACAGACCAGTTTTAAAACATGAAGGAGGAGGTTGGATACAGACCAGTTTTAAAACATGAAGGAGGAGGTTGGATACAGACCAGTTTTAAAACATGAAGGAGGAGGAGGATGGATACAGACCGGTTTTAAAACATGAAGGAGGAGGATGGATACAGACCAGTTTTAAAACATGAAGGAGGAGGAGGATACAGACCAGTTTTAAAACATGAAGGAGGAGGATGGATACAGACCAGTTTTAAAACATGAAGGAGGAGGAGGATACAGACCAGTTTTAAAACATGAAGGAGGAGGATGGATACAGACCAGTTTTAAAACATGAAGGAGGAGGATGGATACAGACCAGTTTTAAAACATGAAGGAGGAGGTTGGATACAGACCAGTTTTAAAACATGAAGGAGGAGGAGGATACAGACCAGTTTTAAAACATGAAGGAGGAGGTTGGATACAGACCGGTTTTAAAACATGGAGGAGGAGGTTGGATACAGACCAGTTTTAAAACATGAAGGAGGAGGAGGATACAGACCAGTTTTAAAACATGAAGGAGGAGGAGGATACAGACCAGTTTTAAAACATGGAGGAGGAGGTTGGATACAGACCAGTTTTAAAACATGAAGGAGGAGGAGGATACAGACCAGTTTTAAAACATGGAGGAGGAGGTTGGATACAGACCAGTTTTAAAACATGGAGGAGGAGGATGGATACAGACCAGTTTTAAAACATGAAGGAGGAGGATGGATACAGACCAGTTTTAAAACATGAAGGAGGAGGTTGGATACAGACCAGTTTTAAAACATGGAGGAGGAGGAGGATACAGACCAGTTTTAAAACATGGAGGAGGTTGGATACAGACCAGTTTTAAAACATGAAGGAGGAGGAGGATGGATACAGACCGGTTTTAAAACATGGAGGAGGAGGATGGATACAGACCAGTTTTAAAACATGAAGGAGGAGGATGGATACAGACCAGTTTTAAAACATGAAGGAGGAGGATGGATACAGACCAGTTTTAAAACATGAAGGAGGAGGATGGATACAGACCAGTTTTAAAACATGGAGGAGGAGGAGGATGGATACAGACCAGTTTTAAAACATGAAGGAGGAGGATGGATACAGACCAGTTTTAAAACATGGAGGAGGAGGAGGATGGATACAGACCAGTTTTAAAACATGGAGGAGGAGGAGGATACAGACCAGTTTTAAAACATGAAGGAGGAGGATGGATACAGACCAGTTTTAAAACATGGAGGAGGAGGAGGATGGATACAGACCAGTTTTAAAACATGAAGGAGGAGGATGGATACAGACCAGTTTTAAAACATGGAGGAGGAGGAGGATGGATACAGACCAGTTTTAAAACATGGAGGAGGAGGATGGATACAGACCAGTTTTAAAACATGGAGGAGGTTGGATACAGACCAGTTTTAAAACATGGAGGAGGAGGAGGATGGATACAGACCAGTTTTAAAACATGAAGGAGGAGGATGGATACAGACCAGTTTTAAAACATGGAGGAGGAGGATGGATACAGACCAGTTTTAAAACATGAAGGAGGAGGAGGATACAGACCAGTTTTAAAACATGAAGGAGGAGGAGGATACAGACCAGTTTTAAAACATGAAGGAGGAGGATGGATACAGACCAGTTTTAAAACATGAAGGAGGAGGTTGGATACAGACCAGTTTTAAAACATGAAGGAGGAGGAGGATACAGACCAGTTTTAAAACATGAAGGAGGAGGAGGATACAGACCAGTTTTAAAACATGGAGGAGGAGGATGGATACAGACCAGTTTTAAAACATGAAGGAGGAGGATGGATACAGACCAGTTTTAAAACATGAAGGAGGAGGATGGATACAGACCAGTTTTAAAACATGAAGGAGGAGGATGGATACAGACCAGTTTTA
>NW_027185442.1:491119-560251 GCF_022577435.1 Embiotoca jacksoni
GTTAAATTATTTCCCCTAGTGATAAATGATATTGTTCTTTCATTCTTTTTTGTTTGTTCTTCTCTATTTTGTATTTGTATATATTGGAACTTGTGTATTATAAGGACTAATATATTTTTGAAGTAGTGGCATTGCAACAAGTAATATTACAGTAAACTTCAGTTTTTTTTAAACCCAGTTTTGTTGATAATGTCTCGATATAACTGTGAAATTTCAACTCTGTGTGGATAAGGAGCAAAAAACACCATGTTCACCTTGAAGCTGTTCCAGGCTGGTTGCAATGAATGTCATTGAATTACAAATCTGTCATATTGTTTCCCCTGAAGAATCCCAGACAGCAGCTCTCATGTATTGGGTATCCTGCCACTCTGTAGTCATTAGTCACCACCACTTCCTTTATTTCGAAATCCTTGTCAAAACTGTGTTTATGAAACAAGGGTTTGGAAAAGTGGAAGTGTTCTAAAAAAAAAAAATAATTTTACCATATCTTATTTTTAAAAGGAACAAAACGTTCATATACTCAAAGCTTTATTCGACAAATATATTAATCTGATGATCACAGCAAACAAATTCTGATTATACATTCACTTTTATGTATAAATAGTCAACACATGGACTGTGAGAGAAGATAACGTCTCTCCTTCAGTGACAGGACGAGATGTACAGGACGTTGAAGAAACAGCAGTTCAGCACAGAGAGCTGATTTCACTCTTGCTGCAGCCCCACTTGCAGCAAGCGTTGGACAGTCCGACCACAACGTCCCGTCCTTTCCTATCTACGCTGCGTAGAGCCTCCAACACGTTCTCCGAGATCAGAGAGCGAGCTGACCGGCTGAAACCAGCAGCCACAGATGCAACATCCAATGTCTGATCTTTCCATGCTTGGGACTCTGCAGGCTCCTGCTTGTTGGGAAGTTGAGGGATGGGATTTGTATTCCATAGATCAAAGGTCTCTCCTCCAATAAGAGCTGGTAAAAAAAAAGAAGAAGTAAATCTCTTAATATTACGGTTAAACCACAGGCAGTAGTTTAAAAAAAAAAAAAAACATTTTCCAAACAGGTAGGACATCCCAGTGGGAGCATTTATCAATACAATGTGATTTGACTTTAGGTAGGCTGCTAATATTTCAGAGTCAGGGTGGTGATCATAAATTCAAACTTTCACAACCCTCAGTTAGAGAAAGGCTCAATGAGTCATTTGGACTTGACTAACATATTCAAATAGAAAGCCCTGAACTCCGTCTGCTATCAGGGATGGGGGGTACAATGGAGATGCATTCCCCCTCATCCCTGTCAGAAAACATGGTGCATCATAAAAAATAAACTTGTATCCACAGTCTTACCCAAATCTCCTGCGCTTCTCCTCCAGCGAGAACCACCGCAGGTGAAGATGACGGCTCGTATGAACTCTCTTCCACACAGCTTCACCCCATAAAAAGAGGGATTGACTTCATTGGAGTGCACCCGGTTGGCCAGCGCCACCAACAAGCCCAGGGTCAAGAAGGCCGCCTTCCACATGCTGGAAGAGAAACGATGCCGCAGGTATCTCAAATGCTGGAAACTTCTTGAAGTGTCTCTACGATGAGTGTTTCTTGGTGGACAGCCTCACCAGCTTTATATAGGCTGCACATCTCAGAGAAGGACCTCAACTCACGTCCACTCTCTGTCACGCCTGGAGATAAGACTGGAGACCTTTTCAGACTACAATGCACACAGAGAAAAAGAAAAGTTGTGATTATGTAGTGAAAGATGCTGGGGGGTCATGGCAATCTAATCACCTGTGACCTTTTGTTGGCCTTTCTGTCCCTGACATCATTTGGGTTGCTGCCGTGCCACCAGCGCAATCTCTGCTGATCACTATCCATTCACACATACACACATCCTGTCTGACAAACCAGTGGAGAACCTCTAAATGTTGCACAATAACACATATTTATGTGCGGCAGATAAGCAACATCATGTGTGAAATGAATGAAAGGACATTTCATCATTTCCCCTCCAACTGTTTGACATTCTGAGCAATCACAAAAATGAACATCACCGGTGGTCGTCTGGTGAAAGTAACAGACAGGAACTGCCAACCAATTAGCTATCGATTATTTCACTGACGCTGCGACCACCTCCCCAGTCAACCAATCAGCATTTAGTATAGGGCGGGGCAACGACAGGACGATAGCAACAGTTGCCCCGGTGAAGGCTCGGCGCCATAGTCACGGTAGTCCTGGCGACGAGAACCAAGCAACGGGAGTCAACAACAACAACCTAAATCTAAAGGAAAAAACCCTTTAACGACTAAAAAGGACAATACGAGGATACAAAGGTGAAAAAGTACAATATCTCTGAATTCTCGTTTTAATTTCCTGTGAATTATTTCCGTGTGCTTGTTTGTAGTCACGAGCGTGAACGTGGAAGTGGAGCCGATGAAGCGGCTCTTCTTCACGGTTGTTATGACGATGTCAGATCGGTGATCGGAGCACAAGATGGCGGGTGTGTTGGACCGACAATCGTACTTTTTTAGCCCGTTTGTCAGCCCGTTGAGGTTGTTTCTGACAGTTTCGATCACCGTGGAACTATAACGAGGTGTGATTGATGGCCGCAGATTTACTGAATATCCAACATGAGCCGTTAGCAACTGGCTAGCTCGCTTCAACGTCATAAGTCGGTGTGAGCGGCTAGCAGGGGAAGCTACCGCGTTCAGACACAAACACACCGAGCTGGTCACGTGACACGAGCTCAGTCTGTTTCACCATCTTTACCAAAGTTTTTGGTGACATTGAGTCTGTCGGGGCGTCCGAGGGGGGGTCGGAGGGGGGGGGGGGGGGTCGGAGGGGGGGTCCGAGGGTCGGGTCGGAGGGGAGGTCGGAGGGTCGGAGGGTCCGAGGGGGGGGGTCCGAGGGTCGGAGGGTCGGAGGGGGGGGGTCGGAGGGGGGGGGGGGTCCTCCGCCGTCCGCCCCCTCGGACCCTCCGACCCCCCCTCGGACCCTCCGACCCTCGACCCCCCCTCGGACCCTCCGACCCGACCCTCCGACCCCCCCCTCCGACCCTCCAGCGGCCTCATGGCTCCGATTACTAGTTTATTACAATTTATTACAATCTGAAACTGTCCACAGTCACGTGTTTCCTCATTTTTATTGAGTTGTTTTATTTCACTTGAAATGTCATGGTCGACGTCTACGAATCTTTTTATCTGTAAACTTGGATAATTCTTTATTTATATTGCTGAAGATCGCACTGTTTCATACTGGAGCAAACAGGAAAGACTCTAAACTACTGCTGAGTCTCAGACAAAAGCCTGACTTCCTCCTCTGGTTTATGTTCCACACACACACACACACACACACACACACACACACACACAGAGACACACTAACACACACACACACACACAGAGACACACACTGACACACACACACAGAGACACACTAACACACACACACACACACACACACACAGAGACACACTAACACACACACACACACACACACACACAGAGACACACACTGACACACACACACACACACACACACAGAGACACACACACACACACACACACACACACACACACACACACACACAGAGACACACACTGACACACACACACACACACAGAGACACACACACACTGACACACACACACACACACACACACACTGACACACACTGACACACACACACACGTACACGTGAGACACAGAAAGGTGCGTCTCATCCGATGTTTGCAGCACTTTCATTAATGCAGTCCGTCTCTTTCTTATCCACAGAACTAGTGGCTCAAAGCATTGGTTGCCATGGCAACTTCTGGATACTCGGAGGACCTTCAGCCTCAGCCGGCCAACACCGTAACCATAGCAACACCTGCAGCCACCACACCCTCATCCGTAAAGACGGCAAACTTCCTGTCGGAGATCCCAGCGACCTCTGGAACCATTTCGTCAGCGAACCAATCAGCCGCTGCCTCCGAGACGGGACAGGATGCGCTTTGTTCTCCAGCGCCGCCCGCCCAGGCCCAGAGCCAGAAGGCAGTGGTTCTGACGACTCCCACGCAGCACTACGTGACCCCTGATATCCAGCACTCTGCGGTCCAGAAGAGTAACGGTCAGAGCAGCTCGCCTCAGTACATCATCGTCACGGTTACAGGTGAGGAATGACTGACATATGCCTTCGTACTGAATACTGTGCTCACAAAGGCATAACACGTTAAAGCGCATGTTAGCAGCGGGAGGACATGACATGGCACACAGCCTGAACAAGCTGCAGTCACAGTCGTAGTGGTATGAATGTTTATTATGCATTAAAGTACTTGTTATTATTTACTAGGGTCCACCATCTTTTGACCAGTTCAATAAAAAAGTGGTATCAAATATTAATGAAACCATTGATTTTCAGAGTTAATCATCAATACGTTTCATCACAGAGTAATTGAGTCATTTGTCAAGGAAATATTCAGATGTTTATTAGTTCAAGGCCTTTAGAAATTAAGAATTTCTAGATTTGATTGCAAATTAAATATGTTTGGGTTTTGGACTTTTGGTTGGACAAAGATAAATTTAATTGGATGAGGTCACCACGTGCTGTGGGAATCTTAAATGGCCATTTTTCACTATTTCCATCACTGAGGTTGGAATATTGGATCCATTTCCCAGTAGGAGAAATACCTGCATGGGTTAAGCTGAAACTTTAGTTTTTTGGGTCACTCTCAAAACCTGCCTTTACTCCCCCTCAGACGGTGGTGTATTATTGTGGTTCAACAGATTGGAGACTCTTCTCTTTAGAAACAATGAGCTGATCACTGAATCAGGAGTTTCCACCATTTGAATCATGTAGGTTGTGAAAAAAAAAAGGGTGGAAAAGATCGTGTGTTCCAGCTGTTATTTCAAGAACAAACAATGTCCATAAATAATCAATATTTTATGTCCTGCTGCTCGTCTTATTTTGGAGTTTGTGAAAATGAATGACGCCAGCTTCATTTTGATTGATTTAATAACTACTTAATGTTTCGTTTTTTGAGAGTCCCACCAGAATTGATAAAAACACCGATGTCGTGTTCGGCTGACTTTGTGAGAACAGACTGAGCTGATGGACGTAGTTGCTCGGCTCCCAAACGTGGGAACATGGATGGAACCTCACTTCACTTCTTGTCTGCTGCTCTTACTGCCACAGAAAAATTATGTTTTTTTTATAATTGTTACATCAACATGGCTTTAAATTTATAATTCCTGTAGTAGTGCAGAACATTTGATGATCCGGTATCTATAGTAACTAATGCAATGTGTGTACAAGACCTTGAACCTTTTCAGATCTTAATAATATCAAATAAATTTAGGTCTCTGAAATTCCTGAATTAAAAAACAAAACGCTCAGACAGAAACAAAACAGTTTATATTTCAAAATATGTTGTTAATTGAAGGGAATAAGAGAGAATTCTCTGGTGCCTATATGTATGTTTATTTTAGGGCCATCTATTCGTAGATCTTTTTGCCTGCTAGTATCAGATAACACGCTGCACTTTCACCCAGAGTGAGAGGCTGGCGGGCCCGCGGCTTGTCTGTGGAAATCAGGCATTCCTCCCTTCATACTAAAATACAAGCTATATCTTAATAAGATATTAATCTTTAAGCTGTAGAATTATCAAGCAAAACACCGTGTTCGTTCCCTGTAAGCAGCAAATATCTGATACGTGATGTCATATAGACTTGATTGATGTGACAGGTGATTGAAAACCAAATAGTTCAATTCTTAAATGGTCTGTTTTGGTTACTGTCAGGACTGCATGAATGGCTTTGACTGATCAATATCACATTCATGGTTTCGTCCAGGCCGAAGTGTATTTTAAGTGTAGTACAACTGAGGGCCACCAGGGGCTGGCTACAAAAAACCTCTGGCTCAAAAGACCAAAAAGTAAACTTCTCTCATGAAAAACAAAATCAATAAAAAAACATTCTACAAATCGTGGTGTCATTATCTTAATTCAGATTAGTGTCCTGGTGGTCCTTCTGGAAATAATTTGAAATTAAATTAGATATTAGACCTCAAAGAGAGCTATGTTTGGGGGTGTGCCTGGTTTGATTGACATGCCTGGAGTGTAGTCATGTGGCCTGTCCAGTGGACTCGGGTTGTCGGTTAGATCCGCCCCTCGCTAAATCAACATATGGTCACTCGTGGCTCCAAAAAAACAAGATGGCGACAGCCCTAAATACCAGACAAGCATTCAAAACAACAGTTCACAAACCGATGAGTGAAGTCATGATGGGCTGTTTTCCCCCTGCTGTGACATTTAGATATAAAAGTAGATGCTCGATAGAGGAGATGAGCCAGTAGGACACACTGGGAGGTCTCTGGTAATAAGTCCTTATTGAATATTCATTCCTGCTGAATGGGCTTGTTGTAGTGTCACTACAGGTAAATCATGAGGAAGAGCAGCTCAGTGGGACGCAGGACAAGTAAATGTTTTCTCACTTGAAGGGCACAAAAAAGAGTGAATATCCCTCCTCGCCTCCATCCTCTATTTTCTCCCGCTCTTATCAGCCCACATGTATCTCTCATTTCTCTCTCCCATCTGATCTGCATGTTTACAAGATGGAGGGATTTCTCCTCCATCTGGGGAGATTAGCTGTCCAAGGCTGTCCTCCTGCACGCACGATATAAGGACGAGCGGAGAGTTGCACCGACACACTCTTCCTCGTCCTCCTCGCTGAGTCTTTCCTCAGGAAAGTCAGAAAGAAACTTAGCGGCAGGATGTTCTGCGGCGGCCTTTACTACGATTTTGAAGCAGTATGTCGTGAGTACTGAGCCCGTCGGGGCGGTGGAGGGTTTTATCATGGGAGATTTGTTTGATCAGCTGATGAGACGTCTCTCCTTCCTCCTGTTGTGTCGTCCTCAGAGGGCTCTGTTCACTCCAATGACAGTCTGTCAGACTCCAGCCCGCCTGGTGTCCCCACTCAGGTGGTCCAACCAGTCCAGACCACCCCACAGGTAAGATGCAAACATACACGAACCCCCCCATGCTCTTGTCACATAACTACATAGGGTGGCGCGCCGATGAGGTCGTTTCAGTGGCTCCACTTACCAGCAGAGGTCAGCTGAGAGGATTCAGACAATCTCGTCCATGTCAGCCATTATATCAAATCCACCAATAAATCCAGTCAACAATGTGACTCTCATCTCTGTGTGATGATAACGAAGGTGAGCGAGCTGGAGAACCTACAGGAGCTGCTACAGAGACACATATATTCCTGAGGTATATAATATTATATTCCTGAGATATATTATATTCCTGATATATATTATATTCCTGAGGTATATAATATTATATTCCTGAGATATATTATATTCCTGAGGTATATTATATTCCTGAGATATATTATATTCCTGAGGTATATTTCTGAGATATATTATATTCCTGATATATATTATATTCCTGAGATATATTGTATTCCTTAGATATATTATATTCCTGAGATATATTATATTCCTTAGATATATTATATTCCTTAGATATATTATATTCCTGAGATATATTATATTCCTTAGATATATTATATTCCTGAGATATATTATATTCCTTAGATATATTATATTCCTTAGATATATTATATTCCTGAGATATATTATATTCCTTAGATATATTATATTCCTTAGGTATATTATATTCCTGAGATATATTATATTCCTTAGATATATTATATTCCTGAGATATATTATATTCCTTAGATATATTATATTCCTGAGATATATTATATTCCTGAGATATATTGTATTCCTTAGATATATTATATTCCTGAGATATATTATATTCCTTAGATATATTATATTCCTTAGATATATTATATTCCTGAGATATATTATATTCCTTAGATATATTATATTCCTTAGGTATATTATATTCCTGAGATATATTATATTCCTGAGATATATTATATTCCTTAGATATATTATATTCCTTAGATATATTATATTCCTGAGATATATCATATTCCTGAGGTATATTATATTCCTGAGATATATTATATTCCTGAGATATATTATATTCCTGAGGTATATTTCTGAGATATATTATATTCCTGATATATATTATATTCCTGAGATATATTGTATTCCTTAGATATATTATATTCCTGAGATATATTATATTCCTTAGATATATTATATTCCTGAGATATATTATATTCCTGAGATATATTATATTCCTGAGGTATATTTCTGAGATATATTATATTTCTGAGATATATTATATTCCTGATATATATTATATTCCTGAGATATATTGTATTCCTTAGATATATTATATTCCTGAGATATATTATATTCCTGAGATATATTATATTCCTGAGGTATATTTCTGAGATATATTATATTCCTGAGATATATTTTATTCCTTAGATATATTCCTGAGATATATTATATTCCTGAGGTATATTATATTCCTGAGGTATATTTCTGAGATATATTATATTCCTGACATATATTTTATTCCTTAGATATATTCCTGAGATATATTATATTCCTGAGATATATTATATTCCTGAGGTATATTATATTCCTGAGATATATTATATTCCTTAGATATATTATATTCCTGATATACAGTGGGTACAGAAAGTATTCAGACCCCTTTAAATTTTTCACTCTTTGTTTCATTGCAGGCATTTGCTAAAATCAAAAAAGTTCATTTTATTTCTCATTAATGTACACTCAGCACCCCATCTTGACAGAAAAAAACAGAAATGTAGAAATTTGTGCAAATTTATTAAAAAAGAAAAACTGAAATATCACATGGTCATAAGTATTCAGACCCTTTGCTCAGTATTGAGTAGAAGCACCCTTTTGAGCTAGTACAGCCATGAGTCTTCTTGGGAATGATGCAACAAGCTTTTCACACCTGGATTTGGGGATCCTCTGCCATTCTTCCTTGCAGATCCTCTCCAGTTCCGTCAGGTTGGATGGTGAATGTTGGTGGACAGCCATTTCCAGGTCTCTCCAGAGATGCTCAATTGGGTTTAGGTCAGGGCTCTGGCTGGGTCAGTCAAGAATGGTCACAGAGTTGTTCCGAAGCCACTCCTTTGTTATTTTAGCTGTGTGCTTCGGGTCATTGTCTTGTTGGAAGGTGAACCTTCGGCCCAGTCTGAGGTCCAGAGCACTCTGGAAGAGGTTTTCTTCCAGGATATCGCTGTACTTGGCCGCATTCATCTTTCCTTCAATTGCAACCAGTCGTCCTGTCCCTGCAGCTGAAAAACACCCCCATAGCATGATGCTGCCACCACCATGTTTCACTGTTGGGATTGTATTGGGCAGGTGATGAGCAGTGCCTGGTTTTCTCCACACATACCGCTTAGAATTAACGCCAAAAAGTTCAATGTTGGTCTCATCAGACCAGAGAATCTTATTTCTCATAGTCTGGGAGTCCTTCATGTGTTTTTTGGCAAACTCTATGCGGGCTTTCATATGTCTTGCACTGAGGAGAGGCTTCCGTCGGGCCACTCTGCCATAAAGCCCCGACTGGTGGAGGGCTGCAGTGATAGTTGACTTTGTGGAACTTTCTCCCATCTCCCTACTGCATCTCTGGAGCTCAGCCACAGTGATCTTTGGGTTCTTCTTTACCTCTCTCACCAAGGCTCTTCTCCCACGATTGCTCAGTTTGGCTGGACGGCCAGGTCTAGGAAGAGTTCTGGTCGTCCCAAACTTCTTCCATTTAAGGATTATGGAGGCCACTGTGCTCTTAGGAACCTTGAGTGCTGCAGAAATGATTTTGTAACCTTGGCCAGATCTGTGCCTTGCCACAATTCTGTCTCTGAGCTCCTTGGACAGTTCCTTCGACCTCATGATTCTCATTTGCTCTGACATGCACTGTGAGCTGTAAGGTCTTATATAGACAGGTGTGTGCCTTTCCTAATCAAGTCCAATCAGTTTAATTAAACACAGCTGGACTCCAATGAAGGAGTAGAACCATCTCAAGGAGGATCAGAAGAAATGGACAGCATGTGAATTAAATATGAGTGTCACAGCAAAGGGTCTGAATACTTATGACCATGTGATATTTCAGTTTTTCTTTTTTAATAAATTTGCACAAATTTCTACATTTCTGTTTTTTTCTGTCAAGATGGGGTGCTGAGTGTACATTAATGAGAAATAAAATGAACTTTTTTGATTTTAGCAAATGGCTGCAATGAAACAAAGAGTGAAAAATTTAAACGGGTCTGAATACTTTCCATACCCACTGTATATTTCTGAGATATATTATATTCCTGACATATATTTTATTCCTTAGATATATTCCTTAGGTATATTATATTCCTGAGATATATTATATTCCTGAGATATATTATATTCCTGATATATATTATATTCCTGAGATATATTATATTCCTGAGGTATATTATATTCCTGAGGTATATTATATTCCTGATATATATTATATTCCTGAGATATATTATATTCCTGAGATATATTGTATTCCTTAGATATATTATATTCCTGAGATATATTATATTCCTGATATATATTATATTCCTGAGATATATTATATTCCTGAGATATATTGTATTCCTTAGATATATTATATTCCTTAGATATATTATATTCCTGATATATATTATATTCCTGAGGTATATTATATTCCTGAGATATATTATATTCCTGAGGTATATTATATTCCTGAGATATATTATATTCCTGAGATATATTGTATTCCTTAGATATATTATATTCCTTAGATATATTATATTCCTGATATATATTATATTCCTGAGGTATATTATATTCCTGAGATATATTATATTCCTGAGATATATTATATTCCTGAGGTATATTTCTGAGATATATTATATTCCTGAGATATATTATATTCCTTAGATATATTATATTCCTGAGATATATTATATTCCTGAGGTATATTTCTGAGATATATTATATTCCTGAGATATATTTTATTCCTTAGATATATTTCTGAGATATATTATATTCCTTAGATATATTATATTCCTGAGATATATTATATTCCTGAGGTATATTTCTGAGATATATTATATTCCTGAGATATATTTTATTCCTTAGATATATTCCTGAGATATATTATATTCCTTAGATATATTATATTCCTGATATATATTATATTCCTGAGATATATTATATTCCTTAGATATATTATATTTCTGAGATATATTATATTCCTGAGATACATTATATTCCTGAGATATATTATATTCCTTAGATACATTATATTCCTGAGATATATTATATTCCTGAGATATATTATATTCCTGATATATATTCCTGAGATATATTATATTCCTGATATATATTATATTTCTGAGATATATTATATTCCTGAGATACATTATATTCCTTAGATACATTATATTCCTGAGATATATTATATTCCTTAGATATATTATATTCCTGATATATATTATATTTCTGAGATATATTATATTCCTTAGATATATTATATTTCTGAGGTATATTATATTCCTGAGATATATTATATTCCTGAGGTATATTTCTGAGATATATTATATTCCTGAGATATATTTTATTCCTTAGATGTATTATATTCCTGAGATACATTATATTCCTTAGATACATTATATTCCTGAGATATATTATATTCCTTAGATATATTATATTCCTGATATATATTATATTTCTGAGATATATTATATTCCTTAGATATATTATATTTCTGAGGTATATTATATTCCTGAGATATATTATATTCCTGAGGTATATTTCTGAGATATATTATATTCCTGAGATATATTTTATTCCTTAGATGTATTATATTCCTGAGGTATATTATATTCCTGAGGTATATTTCTGAGATATATTATATTTCTGAGATATTATATTCCTGAGATATATTTTATTCCTTAGATATATTATATTCCTGAGATATATTATATTCCTGAGGTATATTTCTGAGGCACAGTGGGTACGGAAAGTATTCAGACCCCTTTAAATTTTTCACTCTTTGTTTCATTGCAGCCATTTGCTAAAATCAAAAAAGTTCATTTTATTTCTCATTAATGTACACTCAGCACCCCATGTTGACAGAAAAAAACAGAAATGTAGAAATTTGTGCAAATTTATTAAAAAAGAAAACCTGAAATATCACATGGTCATAAGTATTCAGACCCTTTGCTCAGTATTGAGTAGAAGCACCCTTTTGAGCTCGTACAGCCATGAGTCTTCTTGGGAATGATGCAACAAGCTTTTCACACCTGGATTTGGGGATCCTCTGCCATTCGTCCTTGCAGATCCTCTCCAGGTCCGTCAGGTTGGATGGTGAACGTTGGTGGACAGCCATTTTCAGGTCTCTCCAGAGATGCTCAACTGGGTTTAGGTCAGGGCTCTGGCTGGGCCAGTCAAGAATGGTCACAGAGTTGTTCCGAAGCCACTCCTTTGTTATTTTAGCTGTGTGCTTAGGGTCATTGTCTTGTTGGAAGGTGAACCTTCGGCCCAGTCTGAGGTCCAGAGCACTCTGGAAGAGGTTTTCTTCCAGGATATCTCTGTACTTGGCCGCATTCATCTTTCCTTCAATTGCAACCGGTCGTCCTGTCCCTGCAGCTGAAAAACACCCCCATAGCATGATGCTGCCACCACCATGTTTCACTGTTGGGATTGTATTGGGCAGGTGATGAGCAGTGCCTGGTTTTCTCCACACATACCGCTTACAATTAACGCCAACAAGTTCAATCTTGGTCTCATCAGACCAGAGAATCTTATTTCTCATAGTCTGGGAGTCCTTCATGTGTTTTTTGTCAAACTCTATGCGGGCTTTCATATGTCTTGCACTGAGGAGAGGCTTCCGTCGGGCCACTCGGCCATAAAGCCCCGACTGGTGGAGGGCTGCAGTGATAGTTGACTTTGTGGAACTTTCTCCCATCTCCCTACTGCATCTCTGGAGCTCAGCCACAGTGATCTTTGGGTTCTTCTTTACCTCTCTCACCAAGGCTCTTCTCCCACGATTGCTCAGTTTGGCTGGACGGCCAGGTCTAGGAAGAGTTCTGGTCGTCCCAAACTTCTTCCATTTAAGGATTATGGAGGCCACTGTGCTCTTAGGAACCTTGAGTGCTGCAGAAATTATTTTGTAACCTTGGCCAGATCTGTGCCTTGCCACAATTCTGTCTCTGAGCTCCTTGGACAGTTCCTTCGACCTCATGATTCTCATTTGCTCTGACATGCACTGTGAGCTGTAAGGTCTGATATAGACAGGTGTGTGCCTTTCCTAATCAAGGCCAATCAGTTTAATTAAACACAGCTGGACTCCAATGAAGGAGTAGAACCATCTCAAGGAGGATCAGAAGAAATGGACAGCATATGAGTTAAATATGAGTGTTACAGCAAAGGGTCTGAATACTTATGACCATGTGATATTTCAGTTTTTCTTTTTTAATAAATTTGCACAAATTTCTACATTTCTGTTTTTTTCTGTCAACATGGGGTGCTGAGTGTACATTAATGAGAAATAAAATGAACTTTTTTGATTTTAGCAAATGGCTGCAATGAAACAAAGAGTGAAACATTTAAAGGGGTCTGAATACTTTCCGTACCCACTGTATATCTATATTCCTGAGATATATTATATTCCTTAGGTATATTTCTGAGATATATTCATTAAGTATTTAGAAAAAGAAGAACAGGTGAGAGGAAAGTGCAGGTTGGACTTCTACCCATCAGCGATGCTTCTCTGGGTTAGACCACTGCTCACTAACTCGTTCAACACAACAACTTTTTATGGTGTTTACATTTTCTTAACTTCCCCCAAGTGGCCAAAAAAAGGAATGACTGCTGCTGTAAACGTGGTGTTTGCTGATTGTGCAGGTGGAGCATGTGTACTCTGGCCAGGTGTACGTGGACGGAGCAGGAGACGCAGCGTTCTCCACCTCCAACATGTATGTAGGGAGGAGCCGGCTCACCTGAACAACTTCCCCCGTCACACAGCCGTGTGTTTAACCTGTTTCTGTGTCTCTTCCCGTCCAGTCGGTCAAGCAGCTACCCGTTCTCCGACTCGCCCCTCTACTCCCAGACCCCGCCCTCCTCCTCCTCCACCTTCTACGAGGCAACGCCCAGCTCTGAGTCAGACATCACCGGCTCGGTGACCTCACAGCCAGTTTCTGTGGCAGGAGGCAGTGGTGGAGGGGGGTACGTCATTCAGGGAAGCTATGTGCTAGGAGGAGGGGGTGGAGGGGGAGGACAAAGTTACTCCAGCCCAAACTCTCGGGCGCCACCTGCTACCGTAAGTACTGAAATTCACAGTGAAATAGAAGTCACGGTCCACGACATGAAGCTGAACGTCCCTGATGTTCCTCAGGTGCAGTGGCTGTGTGATAACTACGAGGGGGCGGAGGGGGTGAGCCTCCCCCGCTGCACCCTCTACTACCATTACCTGCTGCACTGCCAGGAGCACAAGCTGGAGCCCGTCAACGCTGCATCCTTCGGGAAACTCATCAGGTCCGTGTTCATGGGGCTCCGGACACGGAGACTAGGAACCAGGTACACACACACAACACACAGACACACACACACACAACACACAGACACACACACAGACACACACACACAGACACACACACAACACACAGACACACACACAGACACACACACACACACACACACAACACACACACAACACAAAGACACACACACAACACACAGACACACACCCAACACAAAGACACACACACAACACAAAGACACACACACACACACAGACAGACAGACAGACAGACAGACGGTCTCACACCTCCTTCCTGTGTTTCAGAGGGAACTCCAAGTACCACTACTACGGTCTGAGGATCAAGTCTGGTTCTCCTCTGCTTCGACTGATGGATGAACAGCAGCACATGGCGATGAGGCAGCAGCCTTTCTCACAGAAGAACAGGTATCCACATGGACTGTTGGGAGATTATTAACATTATTAATATAGCACAGGATGATATTACTGGATATTATCACCCAAAATGCTTTTTAGTTGCATTTTTAAACACATAAACGTCCCCGTGACTTCGCCTCTCCATCTGATCTGTCCAGTAGGATAAAGCCCGTTCAGAAGACCCTGGGGGTCACCAACGGGACATCGGGTGGGACGGGTCTGCAGCAGCAGGCCGGGGCGCTCTGTGACATCTCAGCACAGGTCCAACAGTACCAGCAGTTCTTGGGTAAGGACCGCCTGCACGCATCCAAATGCATCGTTGGTTATGATATATGATTATGATACTGCACTGCAGTAACACTGAAATCAGTCAGCTGACAAACGTACGCGTCAGAGTTCATTCAGTCGTCAGCCTGTTAGTGACCTGATGAAACAGATGGATGTTCTCAGCCTTCTCCTGTTTCCTGTATTTATTATATATCACAGAGGCATCGAGGCCGCTGCCAGACTTTGTGGACATCGATCTGCAGGATGTGACTTTGCCTGATGGGATCCTGTTAGAACACCTGAAGGCCTTCCAGACTCTGTACAGAGAACACTGTGAGGTGAGCACGTACACGTCATGTCATAGATTTACATGTTGGATGCTTATACCTCCTTTTCTCTCAAGAAATGATCCGTACCGCTTGCCACGATTTACTTTTTTGTTTTTGTTGCAATCAAAAAGTCCTGATTTTGAATCAAGTTTTCTCGAACAGAAAGTTCTTTTGATTTATTTTTTTGGGTAAAATTGCAGAAATTGCAAATAGTGACTTTGTACGACCTGCCCACTCGTATCTAATAGACTCAGTCATCCTCAGAGTGAATGAGGAAGTGAGTCATCACCGATTTTACTTCTCATTTATTTTATATTTTCTGAACTTAAAGAAAAAAAGGACTCAAAGTGACTTAAAAAAATTCCTGAGTCATAAAATGTTTCCATCTTCTGTAAAAATAAGTGCTTTTTAAATAATATTAATATATCCTGTATACACAAAAACAAAATGCAATCCCTTACAGATGTAGAAAACGTACTATATGATAAGACTGACGCACGAAGTGTGATGATTGGCTGCCTACCTCATGATTACACCACGTCCCATAACAACCATCACTTCTGTCAGTCTGATGATGAGGAGAGACTTCCTCACAAATGACGTTTTTTTGTTGGAAAGTCTTAAATTGCGTTTAATTTGAATTGATTATTGTGACCGTAAGATCGTGATTTCCTGGAAGAAATGCATCACGTGTTCGAACGTTCACACACCTCCATGACATCATGTCTCCTCCTCACAGGCCGTTCTGGACGTGATGGTCAACCTTCAGTTCCCTCTGGTGGAGACACTGTGGAAATCCTTCTGGCGGTTCAGCCAGGGCACCGACGCAGAATCCCTCAGCCTGTAAGCATCACAAACACACCACAGTAACCACGTATCTCCGCCGTAACTGAAGATGAACGCTCCGTCTCACCAGACACAACGAGTCGGAGAAACGTCTGCCCAAGTCGTGCCTGGTGTTGCTGTGTAAGTTTGAGCCGGTGCTGCGCTGGACCAGAGAGTGTGACAACCTGCTGTACCAGACTCTGGTGGACATCCTCATCCCGGACGTCCTCAGACCCATCCCGAGTGAGTCCCCGAGACCTGGAGGAGACAGGAAGAGTTCACAGTGAAACTGAAGGATGAAAGTGGAACGACAGTTTAACAAAGCTGACTAATAAACATGTTGTACAACAAACAAATTAAGGAAACAAGTCAATAATAGTATAAATCAATTTTTTACTTGTATGATTTTTCATCTTTTAAAATAGATTTACAGCATAATCTGTATTTATTAAAATGAGGATGAGTTCAGGGAGTTTAAATCCTGTGTTTGTCCTCCTGTCCACCAGGTGCTTTAACTCAGGCCATCCGTAACTTCGCCAAGAGTCTGGAGAACTGGTTGACGGGCGCCATGATGGACATCCCGGAGGAGATGGTTCGCATCAAGGTATCTTTCCTCTTAAAGACTGATTACATGTCAAACCACCTCCTCAACAGATTTGGGTTTCTGGGACTTCTGTCTGTTCCTGTAAAATCACAAAATTTGAAGTGTGGTTACAAAAAAAATGTAACTGGTGTGCTAATGTTGCTCAAATAAGAAACCTTGAAATACTCTCAAAGTTGTAGCTTCCTGCCGCTTAGTGCACATCGCTGTGCTGCAACAGGAGCAGCTTCTAAACCCTTCAATTAACCTCCTAAGTGCTTCATGTGTGACCTGTGCTGGTCTCTTGTTGTCTTCTTGGTTTTCACTGCAGCCCTGTGATGTGACAACCTACGATGCATTTGAGTGTAACTCCGCCTCCTCCTGACACGAATGATGATGGCGTCCTCTCTCCTCCTGTCAGGTGGTGTGCGTGTGCTCTTTCTCCCAGACGCTGCGTCGCTACACCAGCCTGAACCACCTGGCCCAGGCGGCCCGCGCCGTCCTACAGAACTCCGCTCAGATCAACCAGATGCTCTCTGACCTCAATCGGGTCGATTTCACCAACGTACAGGTCGGCCAGCGCTGCTCCCTTCTGCTGCTGTGCATTGCTGTTTTAGGTGAAACAGAGTAGGACGCTGACTCTGTCCTACTGTGCCCCCCCCCCGTCCCCCTCCCATCAGGAGCAGGCATCCTGGGTTTGTCAGTGTGAAGACCGTGTGGTCCAGAGGCTGGAGCAGGACTTCAAGGCGACTCTCCAGCAGCATCACTCCCTGGAGCAGTGGGCCACCTGGCTGGACAGCGTCGTCTCTCAGGCCCTGAAGCCCTACGAGCAAAACCCAGCGGCTCTGCCGAAGGCTGCCAAGGTCTTCCTGCTCAACTGGTCCTTCTACAGGTGAGAGAATGAAACAATGAAAATATTTGCTTCTATGTTCAAGATCCATTTTTGCAAATCTTCTTTCTCACCAGTTCCATGGTAATCCGGGACCTGACCCTGCGCAGCGCTGCAAGCTTCGGCTCCTTCCACCTGATCCGCCTGCTGTATGACGAGTACATGTATTACCTGATCGAGCACCGGGTGGCCCGGGCCAAAGGAGAGACGCCCGTCGCAGTCATGGGAGAAGTATGTCACATGTTACACACAGCATGTCCAAACTATGATGATTTATGATTATAGATGCAGTTTGAATGTGATTTATCATTATAGATATAGTTTAAGTGTGATGATTTATGATTATAAATCTCCTGTTTTCACTGTGTTGCAGTTTGCCAGCACTGTCAAGAGGCGAAACTCTCCCGACCTGGAGAAAGGTACGTTCAGCCTTGTTCTCCTCACACATGGTTAATCTGCTCCAGGCTCCGTTATCAGATCCCTGATTGCCACGTCACTGCCTTTCTTCACCAGAAGAGGAGGAGGAGGAGGAGGAAGACGAGAGCGAGGACGAGAGCGGTGATTTGGTGCTGCAGTCCGGCCCTCTGAGCACGGTGGACGAGGAGAAGGAGGTGATGGAGCCGCCGGCCAAGCAGCCTCGGACCAGTTTAAACCTGCACACTCTGACCGAGACACACAGCACAGCGCCTTAGCCGATCAGCCGACGGTCAACACACTCGACACACTCGACACACACACACCCTCTGTTCAACACCATGTCATCCCTGCATCCTGTCACCCCGTGAGAAAGTACTTATTTTGTATTCTGTATTTTTGTGCCACCATGTTTTTCCCTCTTTGCCTTTACGTGATGATTTAGTCCTTCCCTCGTTCCCGGTGCCTTCCCCGTCTACTCAGTGGCATCAACTATACGCACAGTATACTCTTGATTTCCTCCTGCCGCCTTAACTGCTGATAAGACGTAGAAATATAATTTCCATTGCCTTTAATGCAATGACTGTGCAGGGGAGCTGGACTTTAATGAAGGCCACTGCTTAAAATGTAAATTTCTTAAATCCAAGTGTAGCATTGGGGATGATACTGCACCGGGAATTATGTTGGCACATGGATGGTGATTGACAGTTATCTGTGGATGCCATATTTTGTATGTAATTTCCTATTAATTTGGCCAAATAACTGATATGATACTTGGTGCCTTTGAGAGATTTGTGGCCTGAAAGAGCTTGTTGTTTATATGCTGTATCATCGGGGTTAATAAATGAAGGTGCTGTGAAGTGGTCTCGATGTTGTCATGAACTATTCTCAGCTGTAAAGATAAAAAGGTGCCAGTCCAGCTGCGTTGGATGATTCTGCCCGGTTTGTTTGTTGTTCTTCATCCATTCATCATCGACCCGTTCTCATTACACACACACACACACACACACACACACACACACACACCTTCACAGATGCTGTGCGACTTCAGTGGGCCACAGCACAAGGCCAAAGCTTATCCCGCCTAATCAGCAGCTCTTACTTCACTGTATCCATGGCAACCTTTGTACCAGCTTCAGCTCTCTCAAGTGTAAAAGTAGACGTTTATTTTCTATCTTGAACATTCTGTATATAATCTATATTATGTATCTTTTGTCAACACCGTCGTATATCCAGACTTTTTGTATGTTGTTCAACCATTATTGCCTTAACAGATATGTTGTGGTGTGTCCACCATCCAGAGTATTGAGCTATATTTCTATTGTGATGATGGACCAAGCATGTGAATGTGGTGACTTTCAACGGACACCTTCCAAAGAGCACATGCTCCAACAGCAGCATTACAAGGTGTTGGACTTTGGGACTGAATGAAGACATTAGACATGATGGTAGTAGAGGGACGTCCTTCAGGACCACCAAGATGTCACCAAAGAGAACTGCAGAGAAAAAGAGGATATGTTTACATTTATCCATACATGAGGGAGGACAATATCTCGAGAAGTCAAATCTACTGCTGACTGCAATGTCATGGATATTGTGAGTTGGATTTTGTCCCCAGCTTCTGCTGCAAAACCTTTTCTAGATGAGGTCCTGATGTTATTCTGAAGACCTCATTCCTTCAATCTGTGATCAACGTTTGTAGCTTTATTCTCACTGTTAACTAAAGACGTGACTAATTTAACACTTGTGCCTGACTCTTTCTTCATGGGATCCCTCCTCATATGTATTAGCCACATCACCTACTACAACAGGTTCACTACAACAGGTTCACTACGTCAGGTTCACTACAACAGGTTCACTACATCAGGTTCACTACGTCAGGTTCACTACAACAGGTTCACTACGTCAGGTTCACTACGTCAGGTTCACTACGTCAGGTTCACTACAACAGGTTCACTACATCAGGTTCACTACAACAGGTTCACTACGTCAGGTTCACTACGTCAGGTTCACTACAACAGGTTCACTACAACAGGTTCACTACATCAGGTTCACTACAACAGGTTCACTACATCAGGTTCACTACAACAGGTTCACTACGTCAGGTTCACTACGTCAGGTTCACTACAACAGGTTCACTACAACAGGTTCACTACATCAGGTTCACTACGTCAGGTTCACTACGTCAGGTTCACTACAACAGGTTCACTACGTCAGGTTCACTACAACAGGTTCACTACATCAGGTTCACTACGTCAAGTTCACTACGTCAGGTTCACTACGTCAGGTTCACTACAACAGGTTCACTACAACAGGTTCACTACATCAGGTTCACTACAACAGGTTCACTACGTCAGGTTCACTACGTCAGGTTCACTACAACAGGTTCACTACATCAGGTTCACTACGTCAGGTTCACTACGTCAGGTTCACTACAACAGGTTCACTACATCAGGTTCACTACGTCAGGTTCACTACAACAGGTTCACTACATCAGGTTAACTACATCAGGTTCACTACGTCAGGTTCACTACAACAGGTTCACTACGTCAGGTTCACTACGTCAGGTTCACTACAACAGGTTCACTACATCAGGTTCACTACGTCAAGTTCACTACGTCAGGTTCACTACGTCAGGTTCACTACAACAGGTTCACTACAACAGGTTCACTACGTCAGGTTCACTACAACAGGTTCACTACGTCAGGTTCCCTACAACAGGTTCACTACAACAGGTTCACTACGTCAGGTTCACTACAACAGGTTCACTACGTCAGGTTCACTACGTCAGGTTCCCTACAACAGGTTCACTACATCAGGTTCACTACATCAGGTTCACTACGTCAAGTTCACTACATCAGGTTCACTACAACAGGTTCACTACATCAGGTTCACTACATCAGGTTCACTCCGTCAAGTTCACTACGTCAGGTTCACTACATCAGGTTCACTACGTCAGGTTCACTACAACAGGTTCACTACGTCAGGTTCCCTACAACAGGTTCACTACAACAGATTCACTACATCAGGTTCACTACAACAGGTTCACTACGTCACGTTCACTACAACAGGTTCACTACGTCAGGTTCACTACAACAGGTTCACTACGTCACGTTCACTACAACAGGTTCACTACGTCAGGTTCACTACAAACAGTTCACTACGTCAGGTTCACTACAACAGGTTCACTACGTCAGGTTCACTACAAACGGTTCACTACGTCAGGTCCACTACGTCAGGTTCACTACAACATGTTCACTACATCAGGTTCACTACGTCAGGTTCACTACATCAGGTCCACTACGTCAGGTTCACTACGTCAGGTCCACTACGTCAGGTCCACTACGTCAGGTTCACTACGTCAGGTTAACTACTATAGGTAACTACAACAGGTTAAAACTACAACAGGTAACTACTACAGGTTAACTACATCAGGTAACTAATCTTTTTTTTAAATAGTCTAGAAATCCTGTTGCATAAAGATTTGCACAGCCTCTGAAGGGTGGACCAATGGGCGTCCAGTGGGGGGTGGAGGGAGGGGCTCAGTGTGATGACAGTGAAGTCACGCGTCTAAATGTAATGTTAGTGAATATTGAGGAATTTAAATGAATTTTCACCGACATATTTTACAACATTGATCTTATGGTGGTCAATGCTGATTGGTTGAAGGCTGCTGCAGTAGTTTCTAAACTAACCGAGGTCGAAGCAGTCGGGACGCAAAAACTGGAAACAATCCTCAAAGAAGCGCGACAGACTCGTATATTCATGCAGTGAATCTGTGGAAACAAGACGTGAACACAACACACTCAAAAGGCTTTGGAACATTTTATTTAACAAAGTCTTCTTACTCCAATACCAATAAACATACCAGCTGATTCCCACAATCCTCCACTTCCATGAAAGGTGTAAAAAAAGAAAAGCGAGGCAGCACTAAGTTTGTGTCGTCTCATGTAAATACTGCAGCCTCATGAATCCTCAGAACCGGACCGGACCGACCGAACCGGACCGGTTCATCCAGACGAGAAAACAACTGGTTCACAAGCAGCAGAATCTCTCAAATTGTACACACTCAGTAAACATGCACACAAGCACACACACTCACACTCACTCTCTCACACACACACACACACACACACACACACACACACACACTCACTCTCTCACACACACACACACACACACACACACACACACACACACACACACACACACACAGCGGATGAAGTCACCCTATGAACAGATATTGCATCCGTTCAGTTAAAGACACACACACTACAATAAAAGTACGTCTTTATGTATAAAAACAAAAAGTAAAACCTAAATCTTGGTTCAGTCCAGCTCTTGGTTTTGGAGGTTGTAAAATTACAGTACAGTTACAAAAAAAACAAATGAAACTTCATCTTTACAGTTTTTAACTGGAGCATGTTACGACTTCGTGTTATCGAAACATCCTCTGAACGTGTGCAGTTTGCTCTGAGAAAGTCGAGCTCCGTAGTGAAGATGAGGCCGTGTTGCTGTCTGTGTGTCTGTGTGTGTGTGTGTGTGTCTGTGTGTGTGTGTGTGTGTGTGTGTGTGTGTGTGTGTGTGTGTGTGTGTCTGTGTGTGTGTGTGTGTGTGTGTGTGTGTGTGTGTGTGTACTTTGACACTTGTGAACATCTTCTTTCTTCATAAAACGATCCAGGTGCATCGGTCACTGTCTGCCAGCACTTGCAGAGACGAGCCTTCAGGTGAGAGGACGACGAGCATTTCAGTTACACTTTACAAACATCAGCACAAACACAGTTGTATACAAAATGATTTCTAATTGTTGTTCCAGATTTGGAAAGTTAAAGACTGTTTTGTGTGATTCTGTTGCCATTGATGCTACAGGATCTTCATTGATATGCTGTATAATATCTACAGAGCATTTAGTTTGCAGTAGATACGTTCCTCCACAGTGTGTGTGTGTGTGTGTGTGTGTGTGTGTGTGTGTGTGTGTGTGTGTGTGTGTGTGTGTGTGTGCGTGCATGTCCTCCTGCTCACCTTTGTGCAGAGCTTCGTTGGTCATGCGGTTGATGTAGCGCGAGCTGCTCTCGGGAACGAGCCACTTCATCACCGTGTTCACGCAGGACTTCCTGTAAGAGCTCCACACGCTCCCGCTGACACAAACAACAAGTCCACACAACGCTTTAAACACAACGGAGCCGCTCAACAAGACCTGTGAAGGTGTTACAGGCTTACAGGAGCGGCTCACCTGGTCTGACCTTTGACCTCCGTTAGGTCGCCGACACCGACGGTGCAGCACACGCCGGTGTTCAGGTCCCAGCTGACCTGCAGGTTGGAATGGTACGTGTTCGGCCTGAAAACCAAGAGGACAGAAAGAGTGGATCTAAAACGTGAGAGGAGGAGGGAGGAGGAGGAAGAGGGAGGGAGGATGAAGGAAGGATGGAGGAAGGATGGATGAGGAGGGAGGATGGAGGAGAAGGGAAGGAGGAGGGAGGAGGGGGAAGGGAGGAGGAGGGAGGATGATGGAGGGAGGTTTACAACAGGTGACAGCAGACAGGAGGAGTACCTGCAGTGCTCCTCATCTGAGCTGGAGAAGGCCAGTAGGAGCAGACCGATGTTGATCATCACAGTGTTGGTCTCTGGACACACCTGAAACACAACAAACACACAACATGCTCTTTCTTTCAGGGTTTCATATTGTGTCAGAAATACAACAAACTAAACGAGGACTGATGACAGTTCAAGTCAAAAACATAAAATCACATTCAGTAACTGAAAACTGGTTGATGATGAAGTTCATTCAAGCTGCAGTGAACTGGTGACTGTTGTTAAACCAGGAAGGAGACTGAAGGTCAGAAAGTGTTGAGTAGTGTGTGTGTGTGTGTGTGTGTGTGTGTGTGTGTGTGTGTGTGTGTGTGTGTGTGTGTGTGTGTGTACTGACCTCTAGGATCACGACATCATAGTCACTAAAGGAGCAGAACTGTGGAGACCAGGCAGCGTCGCTCCGGATCACCTCGTTGATAAGATACTCAAAGTCCAGAGTCAGCTGCTCGACACAGACGCTCTGCAGGAGGAAACCAGGAAGGTCAAAGTTCATCAGGATCACTGACGGTATCAAAATTAAATCCTCTTTATAGAGGACATAGTACGATGCAGCTGTTTTACAGTCGCACAACAACACAACACAGGCTGCAATCATGTCATCAGAACAGTTGTTTTTCTGTTGATCAGATAAATTAATACGTGAAATTCAATAAAGAGAAACTGAAAGCAGGTTTTCTGAAAGATTTGAAGACATTTTTCAGTCAACCAGAAAACCTGAGTTTTCTGAATGTAGAAGCACGTTCAAGCACCAGCTGAGTAAACTATCAGCTGTAAAAACTGACTGATTCACTGTTCTGATCTGAATATTGATTATCATTAGCTGTACTATATATTACAGGACAGCCAGGACAACTCAAACAGGTACCTGTCCATCATGCGGCGCGGTGACCAGCTGCAGGTTGCGTCCTTTCAGGTCGGTGACTGTGAAAGGCAGCTGAACTTTATCATCTTCATAACCTGGAGAAGGAAACGAGGAGAAAAACCAGCCAGTCAGCAGATTCAGACCCGATAAAACCTTTATTCTCTAAATCTGTCTGTCGTCTCTCACCTCCGGCATCCTGCTCTGCTGCCCCCGGCTGTTGTAGGCGGTAGTGCAGGCATGAATAGTTGACATATCCAGGCTCGCTGGGGCTGACCTCCTGGCCCGAAGACGGGGTCGGAGTGGACGACGGTGATGAGGAGGAGGAGGCCGGTGACAGACTGCGGCTCCCACCGGATGTGGATGCTGGTTGTAAACTAGTCCGTCTCTCCTCTGCCCTCCAGTCTTTACAATCGTCCTCCTCTCTCGGAGTCTCTGCATTAATCCCTCGGCCTCCCGGTATTTGCGCTGCCCCTTTTTCACCACCATCAGCTGTTGTTTTCTCCCCCTGGACCTCCCCTTCCTTCCCTCCTCCAGCCCCCTGGGCCCGCCTGAAAAGGTCAGCAGCAAATTCCCGAGCTCGCATCGCAGCTTGTGAATGGCTCGGAGACGAGGGAACCGGAGCGGGCCGGCTCGGTGGGGGCCGATCATCGGGAGATCCCTGAGGTAGTGAGGACGAAGAGGCAGAGGAGGACAAAGAGGCAGAGGAGGACGAAGAGGCAGAGGAGGACGAAGAGGCAGAGGAGGCCGAGGAGGTGGGGGAAGGAGACGTGGAGGCTTGAGGTGACAGGGCTGCTCTCTTTGTGTAGAGGATCTGTGATGACTGACCCTGCTTACCTGCAGAAGACAGAAGAAGAGAACTGAAGAAGCCCCGACTGCCAGAATCAGGCGGCAAAACATCAGTCTGATATCAGATTAGATCAGAAATTTAGTGTGGAAGACAACATTTGGCATCTTGAACACATTCAAGTATTTTCCAGTCTTTGCATGTCGGGTATAACAGGGCTCCCTCCTCCTTCTACATGGAGACACATTTAATAGTGATTCACAGCTGTGGACGGTTGTGGTAGACCTTCACCAATCAGACGTATTTGCATGTAGACATGCTCAACATGTTAGAAAACCTGATTGCAGCCTCCTGACAGCAAAAATTGCTCCTTTGTATTATTTGACAGGAAAACATGAAAAAGTCAGAAAAGGGTGACAGCAAATAGAAGCAACGACCATAGATGCAGTTTTGTGATGCAGACGGTCTGGCTGCTCTGACAGGAACTGATTCTGTGTGTGTGTGTGTGTGTGTGTGTGTGTGTGTGTGTGTGTGTGTGTGTGTTACCTGGGCAGAGCGAGATGCCGCAGGCCACCAGAGAGTAGCTGGTGTTTAACAGGATGACCTGGTCCTTCTTCAGCTGGAAAGCTGGCTGAAAGGTGGGAAATGGATATACGACCTGGTACCTGCTGTTGAGCACGTATCCATGTTCAAGACACTCACCGCTGCCTGCAGAGACAAGGATGAAGCTGGATGAGACAGAAGCCGGAAGGTAGCGGATCCGTGTGTGTGTGTGTGTGTGTGTGAGTGAGTGTGTGTGCGTGTGTGTGTGTGTGTGTGAGTGAGTGAGTGTGTGTGCGTGTGTGTGTGTGTGTGTGTGTGTGCGTGTGTGTGTGTGTGTGTGTGGTGTGTGTGGTGTGTGAGTGAGTGTGTGTGTGCGTGTGTGTGGTGTGTGTGTGTGTGTGCGTGTGTGTGTGTGTGTGTGTGTGTGGTGTGTGTGGTGTGTGAGTGAGTGTGTGTGTGCGTGTGTGTGGTGTGTGAGTGAGTGTGTGTGCGTGTGTGTGTGTGTGTGTGAGTGAGTGTGTGTGCGTGTGTGTGTGTGTGTGTGTGTGTGCGTGTGTGTGTGTGTGTGTGTGTGTGTGGTGTGTGAGTGAGTGTGTGTGCGTGTGTGTGGTGTGTGAGTGAGTGTGTGTGCGTGTGTGTGTGCGTGTGTGTGGTGTGTGAGTGAGTGTGCGCGTGTGTGTGTGTGTGTGTGTGTGTGGTGTATGTGGTGTGTGAGTGAGTGTGTGTGCGTGTGTGTGTGCGTGTGTGTGTGTGAGTGAGTGTGTGTGCGTGTGTGTGTGTGTGTGTGTGTGTGAGTGAGTGTGTGTGCGTGTGTGTGTGTGTGTGTGTGTGGTGTGTGTGGTGTGTGAGTGAGTGTGTGTGCGTGTGTGCGTGTGTGTGGTGTGTGTGGTGTGTGAGTGAGTGTGTGTGCGTGTGTGTGTGTGTGTGTGTGTGGTGTGTGTGGTGTGTGAGTGAGTGTGTGTGCGTGTGTGTGTGCGTGTGTGTGGTGTGTGAGTGAGTGTGTGTGCGTGTGTGTGCGCGTGTGTGTGTGTGTGGTGTATGTGGTGTGTGAGTGAGTGTGTGTGCGTGTGTGTGTGCGTGTGTGTGAGTGTGTGTGCGTGTGTGTGTGTGTGTGTGTGTGGTGTGTGTGTGCGTGTGCGTGTGCGTGTGAGTGGTGTGTGTGTACCTGTGCGTATGGTAGTAGCTGAGGGGACTGGACAGCAGTAGGAGCAGGGTTTAGGAGGAGGCATGGAGGCGATGGTGATGTAGATGTCTCTGTTGTTCTCGTCGCTCATCATTAGGTTCATGAGTACAGAGCTGGAGCTGCGTGTGCTGGACAGAAACACAATGACTCACATTATCCTGAACTGGAACATCTCCGTCAGGCTGCTGATTATTGTGTTTAGGATTTTCCTTACTTGAAGCCGAAGATGACGATCTTGGAGTGGTCGTTGGGCCACTCACACACAGTCAGGTAAAGGTCGCTGTAGATTTCTTCTCCTGCAAACAGTCGCACATGATGGACCTGAAGACGAGAAGTCCAAACAAGATAAATGACAACATATCTCTGAAAAAGTTCTCTGATTACTCTGATTGTGTTTGGTTTACCTGTTTGAGTCGGCTGTGCAGGTTGAACTCCCACCAGTACAGGTGATAGGTGTAGAAGGAGAAGTCATCGTCTTCTCCACAGTCGCTGGTGTAAGACAGAACGTAGCGGCCGCATTTGGTGAAGCCGAGAAAGATGTGTCTGAAACCCAAAAGGTAAAGTCCCGCTGTAACACCTGCCCCAGGTGGACCAGCGCTGCACATGATAAACCACCTGTGAATGTAATGATGTCTAGCAGGTCAATCAACTGATGTGATTACTGACTTTACAAATGAGATTATTGGCTAGTCATCATAAAACTGGTGGGTTTCCACGATCTGTTGTGTTTACTATGTCAACGGGGGGAAACTACAACTGGCATCACATACAAATGACCCAGATGAGCTCCACACAGCAAAGTGAGAAACCTGAGCATGGCCCCCGAGTGGAGGGACTCCGTGTTGGAGGACTCGCATATGGAGATCATGCTTTAACAGGCAGCGCAATGCAATCAGTATGTTTGACATGATGTACTGCACTGCAGGTGCTGAGTCATATAAAGCCCTGTGAACACAGACCCTGCTCTCAGGAACTCCTCGCTGACGATGTTCTTCAGCGGGACACACACTCGAGGGGGCAGCTTCCTGAACAGGCGCTGAGAAAACTGTCCTGACAGCTGCAGGACGGACAAGAGAGGAGACAGTTTAGTAACACAACACACACCGTACACAGTGTAACATGGAGCCAGGTGTAGTTTAGTAACACACACTGTACAGTGTAACATGGAGCCAGGTGTAGTTTAGTAACACACACTGTACGGTGTAACATGGAGACAGGTGTAGTTTAGTAACACACACTGTACGGTGTAACATGGAGACAGGTGTAGTTTAGTAACACACACCGTACACAGTGTAACATGGAGCCAGGTGTAGTTTAGTAACACACACCGTACACAGTGTAACATGGAGCCAGGTGTAGTTTAGTAACACACACTGTACAGTGTAACATGGAGCCAGGTGTAGTTTAGTAACACACACTGTACGGTGTAACATGGAGACAGGTGTAGTTTAGTAACACACACCGTACACAGTGTAACATGGAGCCAGGTGTAGTTTAGTAACACACACCGTACACAGTGTAACATGGAGACAGGTGTAGTTTAGTAACACACACTGTACAGTGTAACATGGAGCCAGGTGTAGTTTAGTAACACACACTGTACGGTGTAACATGGAGACAGGTGTAGTTTAGTAACACACACCGTACACAGTGTAACATGGAGACAGGTGTAGTTTAGTAACACACACTGTACAGTGTAACATGGAGACAGGTGTAGTTTAGTAACACACACCGTACACAGTGTAACATGGAGACAGGTGTAGTTTAGTAACACACACTGTACACAGTGTAACATGGAGCCAGGTGTAGTTTAGTAACACACACCGTACACAGTGTAACATGGAGACAGGTGTAGTTTAGTAACACACACTGTACAGTGTAACATGGAGCCAGGTGTAGTTTAGTAACACACACTGTACAGTGTAACATGGAGCCAGGTGTAGTTTAGTAACACACACTGTACACAGTGTAACATGGAGCCAGGTGTAGTTTAGTAACACACACCGTACACAGTGCAACATGGAGACAGGTGTAGTTTAGTAACACACCGTGTACAGTGCAGCATGGAGACAGGTGTAGTTTAGTAACACACACCGTACACAGTGTAACATGGAGACAGGCGTAGTTTAGTAACACACCGTGTACAGTGCAGCATGGAGACAGGTGTAGTTTAGTAACACACACCGTACACAGTGTAACATGGAGACAGGTGTAGTTTAGTAACACACACCGTACACAGTGTAACATGGAGACAGGTGTAGTTTAGTAACACACACCGTACACAGTGTAACATGGAGACAGGTGTAGTTTAGTAACACACCGTGTACAGTGCAGCATGGAGACAGGTGTAGTTTAGTAACACACACCGTACACAGTGTAACATGGAGACAGGTGTAGTTTAGTAACACACCGTGTACAGTGCAGCATGGAGACAGGTGTAGTTTAGTAACACACACCGTACACAGTGTAACATGGAGACAGGTGTAGTTTAGTAACACACACTGTACAGTGTAACATGGAGCCAGGTGTAGTTTAGTAACACACACTGTACAGTGTAACATGGAGACAGGTGTAGTTTAGTAACACACACTGTACACAGTGTAACATGGAGACAGGCGTAGTTTAGTAACACACACCGTACACAGTATAACATGGAGACAGGCGTAGTTTAGTAACACACCGTACAGTGTAACATGGAGACAGGTGTAGTTTAGTAACACACTGTACAGTGTAACATGGAGACAGGCGTAGTTTAGTAACACACACCGTACACAGTGTAACATGGAGACAGGTGTAGTTTAGTAACACACACCGTACACTGTGTAACATGGAGACAGGCGTAGTTTAGTAACACACACCGTACAGTGCAACATGGAGACAGGCGTAGTTTAGTAACACACACCGTACAGTGCAACATGGAGACAGGTGTAGTTTAGTAACACACCGTACAGTGCAACATGGAGACAGGTGTAGTTTAGTAACACACCATACAGTGCAACATGGAGACAGGCGTAGTTTAGTAACACACCGTACAGTGCAACATGGAGACAGGTGTAGTTTAGTAACACACCGTACACAGTATAACATGGAGACAGGTGTAGTTTAGTAACACACACCGTACACAGTGTAACATGGAGACAGGTGTAGTTTAGTAACACACACTGTACAGTGTAACATGGAGACAGGTGTAGTTTAGTAACACACACTGTATACAGTGTAACATGGAGACAGGTGTAGTTTAGTAACACACACCGTACACAGTGTAACATGGAGACAGGTGTAGTTTAGTAACACACACCGTACACAGTGTAACATGGAGACAGGTGTAGTTTAGTAACACACACCGTACACAGTGTAACATGGAGACAGGTGTAGTTTAGTAACACACACTGTACAGTGTAACATGGAGCCAGGTGTAGTTTAGTAACACACACCGTACACAGTGTAACATGGAGACAGGTGTAGTTTAGTAACACACCGTACGGTGCAACATGGAGACAGGTGTAGTTTAGTAACACACCGTACGGTGCAACATGGAGACAGGTGTAGTTTAGTAACACACCGTACGGTGCAACATGGAGACAGGTGTAGTTTAGTAACACACCGTACAGTGCAACATGGAGACAGGTGTAGTTTAGTAACACACTGTACAGTGTAACATGGAGACAGGTGTAGTTTAGTAACACACTGTACAGTGTAACATGGAGACAGGTGTAGTTTAGTAACACACACCGTACAGTGTAACATGGAGACAGGTGTAGTTTAGTAACACACACTGTACAGTGTAACATGGAGACAGGTGTAGTTTAGTAACACACACTGTACACAGTGTAACATGGAGACAGGTGTAGTTTAGTAACACACACCGTACACAGTGTAACATGGAGACAGGTGTAGTTTAGTAACACACACTGTACACAGTGTAACATGGAGACAGGTGTAGTTTAGTAACACACACCGTACACAGTGTAACATGGAGACAGGTGTAGTTTAGTAACACACCGTACAGTGTAACATGGAGACAGTTGTAGTTTAGTAACACACTGTACAGTGCAACATGGAGACAGGTGTAGTTTAGTAACACACTGTACAGTGCAACATGGAGACAGGTGTAGTTTAGTAACACACTGTACAGTGCAACATGGAGACAGGTGGAGTTTAGTAACACACTGTACAGTGCAACATGGAGACAGGTGTAGTTTAGTAACACACTGTACAGTGCAACATGGAGACAGGTGTAGTTTAGTAACACACACCGTACACAGTGTAACATGGAGACAGGTGTAGTTTAGTAACACACACCGTACACAGTGTAACATGGAGACAGGTGTAGTTTAGTAACACACTGTACGGTGCAACATGGAGACAGGTGTAGTTTAGTAACACACCGTACGGTGCAACATGGAGACAGGTGTAGTTTAGTAACACACCGTACAGTGCAACATGGAGACAGGTGTAGTTTAGTAACACACCGTACGGTGCAACATGGAGACAGGTGTAGTTTAGTAACACACCGTACAGTGCAACATGGAGACAGGTGTAGTTTAGTAACACACCGTACAGTGCAACATGGAGACAGGTGTAGTTTAGTAACACACACTGTACACAGTGTAACATGGAGACAGGTGTAGTTTAGTAACACACACTGTACAGTGTAACATGGAGACAGGTGTAGTTTAGTAACACACCGTACAGTGTAACATGGAGACAGGTGTAGTTTAGTAACACACCGTACAGTGCAACATGGAGACAGGTGTAGTTTAGTAACACACCGTACAGTGCAACATGGAGACAGGTGTAGTTTAGTAACACACTGTACAGTGCAACATGGAGACAGGTGTAGTTTAGTAACACACTGTACAGTGCAACATGGAGACAGGTGGAGTTTAGTAACACACTGTACAGTGCAACATGGAGACAGGTGTAGTTTAGTAACACACTGTACAGTGCAACATGGAGACAGGTGTAGTTTAGTAACACACTGTACAGTGTAACATGGAGACAGGTGTAGTTTAGTAACACACTGTACAGTGCAACATGGAGACAGGTGTAGTTTAGTAACACACTGTACAGTGTAACATGGAGACAGGTGTAGTTTAGTAACACACCGTACACAGTGTAACATGGAGACAGGTGTAGTTTAGTAACACACCGTACGGTGCAACATGGAGACAGGTGTAGTTTAGTAACACACTGTACAGTGTAACATGGAGACAGGTGTAGTTTAGTAACACACTGTACAGTGCAACATGGAGACAGGTGTAGTTTAGTAACACACTGTACAGTGCAACATGGAGACAGGTGTAGTTTAGTAACACACACTGTACAGTGCAACATGGAGACAGGTGTAGTTTAGTAACACACACTGTACAGTGCAACATGGAGACAGGTGTAGTTTAGTAACACACTGTACAGTGTAACATGGAGACAGGTGTAGTTTAGTAACACACTGTACAGTGCAACATGGAGACAGGTGTAGTTTAGTAACACACTGTACAGTGCAACATGGAGACAGGTGGAGTTTAGTAACACACTGTACAGTGTAACATGGAGACAGGTGTAGTTTAGTAACACACCGTACGGTGCAACATGGAGACAGGTGTAGTTTAGTAACACACTGTACGGTGCAACATGGAGACAGGTGTAGTTTAGTAACACACTGTACGGTGCAACATGGAGACAGGTGTAGTTTAGTAACACACTGTACAGTGCAACATGGAGACAGGTGTAGTTTAGTAACACACTGTACAGTGCAACATGGAGACAGGTGTAGTTTAGTAACACACTGTACAGTGCAACATGGAGACAGGTGTAGTTTAGTAACACACTGTACAGTGCAACATGGAGACAGGTGTAGTTTAGTAACACACACTGTACAGTGCAACATGGAGACAGGTGTAGTTTAGTAACACACACTGTACAGTGCAACATGGAGACAGGTGTAGTTTAGTAACACACTGTACAGTGTAACATGGAGACAGGTGTAGTTTAGTAACACACTGTACAGTGCAACATGGAGACAGGTGTAGTTTAGTAACACACTGTACAGTGCAACATGGAGACAGGTGGAGTTTAGTAACACACTGTACAGTGTAACATGGAGACAGGTGTAGTTTAGTAACACACCGTACGGTGCAACATGGAGACAGGTGTAGTTTAGTAACACACTGTACGGTGCAACATGGAGACAGGTGTAGTTTAGTAACACACTGTACAGTGCAACATGGAGACAGAAATGTGTAAAAAAATAAAGAAAACCATCAATATTGTGTTTCCAGTGGTGATCCGTCACGTGTTCATCACAGTAATGTGGAGCACGTGACGGATTTAAACATTAAATTTGTCCATCAGAAGTTTACGACCTGTGAACTGAGTCTTGCTAATAGCAAAAGCTAACAAGTACCAAACATGGTACCGTTAAAGCTCAGCTGTGTATTTAACGTTCATTTCGGTGGCCAGCTGACACCGGGCAGCTAGAAGAGGTGTATGGGCCTATAAGGAACACGAACTGGGACACAAACACCGAGAAATACGGCCACAAAAACAAGGCAATCGTAACATAGTTTGTAGCATTAGCTTATTAGCCATCTGCCAGCCATCAGCTGTTATTTAGTTAGCTGCCGAGCTAGTTAGCAGCTACCAACTAGCTCGCTGCAGGCCTCCTTTCAACCCGCTCGTTTTATCGGAACCACGTCTCGTGCTCCATGTCACGCGCGGTGGAGGTGCGTGCCTACCTTCCCGCGCATGAGAAGCTTCACGACATGGTCTTTGTGCTTCCTGTGGGCTTTTTGTTTGCTGTCGTCCTTCCCAGATTTCGAGCTGGGCGCCATCTCCCTTCGCCTGTTGTCCCCCGCTGCAGTCGGGCCCGTCCCGATTGGCTGGGAGAAGATTGGATCTGCGGGACGGACGCTCAGCCTGTGATTGGCCGTTACGTTGTGGGCGGGTTTACTTTACAGTTAGGGGACGAGTTGATTGAGCAGTGAGACAACCAACCGCAGACCCGTACACGGGACAACCAATCACGGCAACGGAGAGTTTCGAGCGTGCGTCCCTCCGGCTGATCTAATCTAGTACCAACCAACTATAACGTGAAAACCTTTAAATGAGGCGTTTTATCAGCACAGCAAGCTCTCAAACACAAAGATAGTGATGCCCAGACAAAAACTGGTAATCTGAATGTTTTTATTTAGGTATTTAAAACCAAGCTGTAAAAAAATAACATTAAAAAAAATCATCATACAATAACAGAACCTAATTCAAACAGAAAAATCTTCCAACATTAAAGATGTAGAAATGAAAGTGGGGCCAGTCAAGCACACAAACACATACATGCATACACAACTAACCTACATACTGTAGGACAGTTAGTGCCTTGTTACAGCCAACTTGCACACATTTTTCTGTCCAGTAGCATACACACAAGACCCCTGAAGGAAAATAATTACAAAGATTAAAATTAAAAATAAGAAAGGATGACGGCAGGCAGAACGACTCCTGCAACTTAATCACTGGGACTGTTTTTAAAAATGAAGTTAAAAAAGTACAGAGAACAAGAACAAAAAGACCAAATACTTTGCCATTTTCTTTCATATAAACATAATTTTTGAATATATTCAAAATACTGCTAGACGGTTTTTACCCTCAGGAAACTGAAGGGGAAAACTACTTAAATGTGAGTCAGTGAGATGGTGTTGTGCGAGCTTGCAAGCAAAGATGCTTATAATGTCACATAAAAAAAACTCAAAACAATCAGATGTATTACAAAGTGAGGGATGGGGGGGGGGGGGGGGGGGCAAACGGAAGAGTAACCGGGTTAATTATCTAGTGCTTTGTTCAATGCATGGGCAAAATGTGTTCCCTTTTCTTTCTTCGATTTTGAGTTTAGAAAAAAAAAAAAAAGAATAGAAAATGTCTGGGTGGATGAGTAAACCGTGGTCTCGTCTTATTAAAGCCGAAAAACGAAAAATCAAACAAGTCCAGAGATCTCTTCCATCCGTCCAACAGACCGAGCCACTCATCTACTGCGCCTGAAGAGAGACATCACAGATCTGTCTTTGTTTTGGAAACAAATGGGAAAATTCTGTCACTTTGGTGCATGTCAAATATATTAATACACATTAATAATAATAAATATGAATACATGCCTAATTTTATGCAGCATGAACACTTGTTTTTAATCGCTTTGATTGAACATATTTATACAAATGTGTATTCAATATTTTGGGAGGTAAACACATGTAAAGTGAGACAGGTTGTGTATGTAGGAGGTACCTGCTGTCCCTGCTGTGGAGCTCCTCCCTGTCCAGGAGCCTGGCCTGCCTGGCCGTAGTAGGCCGCCTGCTGTCTGTAGTACTCAGCCCAGGCTGCGCTGTAGTCCTGCTGGCCACCGGCTGCAGCGCCCCCTGCTGCTGCTGCGGCTGCTGGGCCGGCTGCTGCTGCGCCCGGAGCAGCTGCAGCGCCTCCAGCTGGCTGGGCTGGAAAAAACACAAACATACAGTTTGTTTTACTTGTAGTCACGTAATACTGCTGTCATCTGGATGAATGGTTCATTCAATAGGAAAAAACGAGTACAAATAATTCTCATAATTGCCTGTATCTGTCCGTGTATCTCCAAATGTCTTTTAAGTTACATGTTGAGTTTTACAGTCTCTTCAGTCTATTCTTGGTTTTGAACATCTCTGATGTTTGTAAATTCTTCGTTGTTATATCATTTAGGTTTAAAAATTGTTGAGACTTTTAGCAAGGACAATTAAATATCTTGTTTTGAAGCCTAATCATACACGTCATGGCTTCACACCTACAAGTTGTAATGTCAAAATATTAACATGAAAAACCTTGTAATTCTAAGCTTGAAGTCAAATGTGCGCGTCAGTAGATCCAACTCACTCATGCCCATCTTCTTATAGTACTCCTCCCAAGCCTTAGTGTAGTCTGGCTGACCACCAGAGGTCTGTGCTGCATGGCCCTGGTCCCCTGGTGCTGCTGCTGCAGGGGCTCCTGGAGACTGGGCTGCCATGGCGCCACCTGGCTGCTGACCATAGTATTGTGCATAGTAGGCAGCCCATGCTGCGTTGGGGTCTGCTGCTGCCTTATCTACTGTGATGGCAAGGAAACGGGAATACAAATTAATTCCTGAAACCAACGCAGAAAGAGGAACGGAGAGAATGGAAGTAAGACTATAAGGGACTCACTGGGGTCATGTGGACTTGGGGCTTGCCACTGTTGGTAGGTATTTCCCCAACCCTGAGGACAGTACTGTGGACCACCAGGTGCAGCTCCACTGCAGACAGAGACAAGACAGTTTAAATGCAAATGTTTCGTATTTCTATCAGTTTCTCCTGGAGGAAGATTTAACATTGCTGCATTTAAGTGTTATACTTACTGGGGAGCACCACCAGGAGGCCCAGGATTATAAGGGTTAGGATTAAAGGGACCCATTGGGCCACCTGGGCCTCCCGGACCAGGACCACCTCCCACTGGACACAAAGGAGCCTGGGAAAGAGGAAAAAACTATTCACAATAGGAATCAATTGAGAACTGTGTGCCATCCTCAGACAGCTGTCTGAAGTGTGATTTCCTTCTTGAGTCATTTCAACGCACCTCAATCTTCTCTTCTATAAGCTGCTTTGCGTGGTCGATCTGTTGCGGGGACCCTCGGATGATGAACAGTTTGAAGTTCGGGTCACCGTTCGGCGGCGGCTGACGAGAGATCTCCACGAAAGCACCGGTTTGTTGGTTGATGGACTTGACGTTCTCTCCTCCTCTGCCAATCACAAGCCCACATTTGTGAGCAGGAATGGAGAAGGTCATTTCTCCTCCCGGAGGACCCCAGCTGCCCTGACCTCTGCCACGGCCTCGGCCACCGGGCGGCATCCCTGCACCAGGACCTGGAGGGCCCTGTGGAGGAAACCAGGTGGTTTAACAGGTTTCTCTCTCAAACATATAAACTCAATATGATCACTTCAAACATTAACTTCCTGCCTGCGTGATCTCGACTTACCCCTTGTCCACCTTCCTCTCGGGCGCGGATGCTCTGTAGCAGGTCAGTGATGATGGAGGCAGCATGCTGACACTGGTCTGGTGGGCCCATAATATGAGCAATCTTCTCAGGACCCGTACCATCATCTGTAAAGCGGGACAAAAGATCAGTTGGGTTTATGGATGAGAGTTTATGCTGAAAACAAGAACCAAAAGGAGAAACTAGGAGAATTATTTCCATCAATCAGACAACTTAACCTTTCCCTGACATTGTAACAGGAAAAACTGCTATATTTTGGACATTTTTTTTAAGTTTGAGTCTCTTTCTCCGAAGCCTTAAAACAGAGATGGTTATTTCCAATAAAACCAAGCCAGTGTATATGGGCATTTAAAATGTGTTATGTTATTTTATTATGTTTACGACATGACATGAAAGTTCACCTGGTTTAAACTGGATCTTCACTCCAGCGTCGCTCTGGATCTTCTTGATCATCTCCCCACTGCGACCAATCACAACTCCCACAGAGTGTCGGGGAACAGCAATCTGCAGAACCACAACAAAAAAGTCTCAGCCAACTTAACTTGTGAAAAACATTCTACTGTATATTCATCTGTAACTGTTCTGTGCTTACGTCAATGCCGCCGCCACCGCCACCGCCCCCCCCCACCGCCGCCGCCGCCACCTCCTCCTCCTCCTCCTCCTCCACCACCACCGCCGCCACCACCTCCGCCTCCCCCCCCCATCCTTGATCCATATTCGTTGCGGTCTCCGAAACCAGCGTGATCCCTCTCTCGTAGAATCTCGTTAACCATCTCCTTCGCTTGCTGCAGAAGCAACACAAAGAAAGATGTGAGCGGGAGGATGAGACCGTATAAACAGGCGAGCAGCATCATCTCCACGGAGCCAAAGAGTACCTGAACTTTGTAGGGGTCTCCGATGATGCGGAGGGGTTTATCAATGTTGGGTGGCTGAGATCCATCTTGAATAAGAATCATTTTAACTCCAGCTCGCTCCTAGAAATTTGCAGGAGAAACATGTTACAGACACATGGTGGGTTAAGCTAATGTCAGCATGCTCATTAGAGCTACATCCAGCTACGGTTTACCTGGAGCTGTTTGATGGTCTCTCCTCCTTTACCGATAATAAGGCCAGCCTTGCCTGCAGGGATGATCATCTCTTGCATGGAACCTGACTGCCCATTGGTTGACTCATGACCCCTGGACACGATGTCATCAATGAGTGCCCTGGCTCTCCTGGAGGCAAAAACACACAAAGTTAATACAAAGAAAGTAGTCAGTTTTGCACACACATCTGACTTACTACAGCAGTTCATTGAACTTTAGAAGGCCGATTCATGCTTTACATGTCTGCTGACGTAAAGGTTTTCCTTTCATAGTCCAGTTTTAGGGACGGTGGTGTCAGTCTGAGTTTGGAACTTGTGTTTTGGGCGCCATCACTGGGAATAATGTACAAATCAAAGCTTCTCCAGCGACCACTTCAATTACAAACTGACGTCCTCCAGAGTTCTTATGGCTGCATGTGATGCATATTACTGCTCCACACAAGGTGGCTGTGGGGGCATATTCAGGAGTTTAACCCAACCTTGTACTCTTACTGATAAACTATAAAGCAGTGGAACTATATAAATATATGTAAATATAAATAAACATCCTCTCCCAGAGAGGTTCGAGGACTTGGGCGGTTGAGAAAATGCACAGAATGCATAACTATACGCACATTGACAGAAACCAAACAGCTAAAAATCCATTATTTCAAACATGAATGTAAAGACCAACTTACTGTATGGCATCTGGTGACCCCGTCAGAGAAACGCTTCTATCTGGAAGACCGGCACTGTCTGTGAATCATTGAGAGGATATTTATCAGTCCAAAATCCAGCATACTCATAATATTCTAAATATCTGGCGTTAACGCTGAGCTCACCGTGCGCTATTTGGACCTTGCAGCCAGAATCCTGCTGTATTTTGTTAATCTGTTCACCTCCTCGGCCGATGACTGGAGGGACAACAGCAAAGATATTACGAGTTTGAACATGTGCAACACAGTGACGGGTATCAGCTAGATAATTTAGGATGTGCGTGTACTCACTGAGACCGACCATGCCGTCAGGCACCTGGAACTCCTCCGTCATCGTGGAGGGTCTGGCGCTGCACACACATGCACAGTAGTCAAAATAATGACATACAGGACAAACTCTTTCAGAACAACAAGCACCAGAAGTGTTTGTGTAAAATACTCCAACATACCTCTGTTGGGACAGAGCAGCTAACTGAGCTCCAATTGCTGTAAGAAATGAAAAACTGGTGAGCGGTTGGAAACAGATCAGAACCAGTGCTTGTAATGTGCTGATGGTAGAATTTAAACATACACATAGCTGAATCTCTTTCACCCTGTGATGCTATCTTCTTGGCATCGGGTTCATCTGGAAACAAAAGACAGAGAGTCACGACAAAAATAAAAGTGGTCAAAACAAATGCAGACAAAGTTTGCGGACTGATTTTCCACCTGCTTCTTCCAGGGATCGTTTCTGCGCTGGGAACGGGTAATTCTCCGCTGCTCCGTTGTTGGTCACTGGAGGAACGCCGTCGCCACCGATTTTAGCTGCAATCTAGAAGGAGGTGATCACTGGATTAAACCAGACATGTAGGCAAAGTAGTGAAGAAGAACTTTCAGGTAAGTTGGTCAGAATAATAAAACATTACTTTGAGCAACAAGTGAACTTATAACCATGTTCAGTTGTAAAATCATGATTTCATCTGAATAGAGGATTATAAAAGTGTAACCGGTGAAGTCCAGATCTAACCGGTGAAGTCCAGATCTGATCTAACCGGTGAAGTCCAGATCTAACCGGTGAAGTCCAGATCTGATCTAACCGGTGAAGTCCAGATCTAACCGGTGAAGTCCAGATCTGATCTAACCGGTGAAGTCCAGATCTAATCTAACCGGTGAAGTCCAGATCTGATCTAACCGGTGAAGTCCAGATCTGATCTAACCGGTGAAGTCCAGATCTGATCTAACCGGTGAAGTCCAGATCTGATCTAACCGGTGAAGTCCAGATCTAATCTAACCGGTGAAGTCCAGATCTGATCTAACCGGTGAAGTCCAGATCTAATCTAACCGGTGAAGTCCAGATCTAATCTAACCGGTGAAGTCCAGATCTAATCTAACCGGTGAAGTCCAGACCTAATCTAACCGGTGAAGTCCAGATCTAATCTAACCGGTGAAGTCCAGATCTAATCTAACCGGTGAAGTCCAGATCTGATCTAACCGGTGAAGTCCAGATCTAACCGGTGAAGTCCAGATCTAACCTAACCGGTGAAGTCCAGATCTAATCTAACCGGTGAAGTCCAGACCTAATCTAACCAGTGAAGTCCAGATCTAATCTAACCGGTGAAGTCCAGATCTAATCTAACCAGTGAAGTCCAGATCTAACCGGTGAAGTCCAGATCTAATCTAACCGGTGAAGTCCAGATCTAATCTAACCGGTGAAGTCCAGACCTAATCTAACCAGTGAAGTCCAGATCTAATCTAACCGGTGAAGTCCAGATCTAACCGGTGAAGTCCAGATCTAATCTAACCGGTGAAGTCCAGATCTAACCTAACCGGTGAAGTCCAGATCTAATCTAACCGGTGAAGTCCAGATCTAATCTAACCGGTGAAGTCCAGATCTAACCGGTGAAGTCCAGATCTAACCGGTGAAGTCCAGATCTAATCGGTGAAGTCCAGATCTAACCGGTGAAGTCCAGATCTAACCGGTGAAGTCCAGATCTAATCTAACCGGTGAAGTCCAGATCTAACCGGTGAAGTCCAGATCTAATCTAACCGGTGAAGTCCAGATCTAATATAACCGGTGAAGTCCAGATCTAACCGGTGAAGTCCAGATCTAATCTAACCGGTGAAGTCCAGACCTAATCTAACCGGTGAAGTCCAGATCTAACTGGTGAAGTCCAGATCTAACCGGTGAAGTCCAGATCTAATCTAACCGGTGAAGTCCAGACCTAATCTAACCGGTGAAGTCCAGACCTAATCTAACCGGTGAAGTCCAGACCTAATCTAACCGGTGAAGTCCAGACCTAATCTAACCGGTGAAGTCCAGATCTAATCTAACCGGTGAAGTCCAGACCTAACCAGTGAAGTCCAGATCTAATCGGTGAAGTCCAGATCTAATCTAACCGGTGAAGTCCAGACCTAATCTAACCGGTGAAGTCCAGATCTAACCGGTGAAGTCCAGATCTAATCTAACCGGTGAAGTCCAGACCTAACCAGTGAAGTCCAGATCTAATCGGTGAAGTCCAGATCTAATCTAACCGGTGAAGTCCAGACCTAATCTAACCGGTGAAGTCCAGATCTAACCGGTGAAGTCCAGATCTAATCTAACCGGTGAAGTCCAGACCTAATCTAACCGGTGAAGTCCAGATCTAATCTAACCGGTGAAGTCCAGATCTAACCGGTGAAGTCCAGATCTAATCTAACCGGTGAAGTCCAGATCTAATCTAACCGGTGAAGTCCAGATCTAATCGGTGAAGTCCAGATCTAATCGGTGAAGTCCAGATCTAATCGGTGAAGTCCAGATCTAACCGGTGAAGTCCAGATCTAATCTAACCGGTGAAGTCCAGATCTAACCGGTGAACGATGAAGTCGTGTCTGAGAGAAACGGGGTTTCATTACGCTGGGAGGAGTTCACCGAACATGGTTTTACTAATCGAGTACTTTAGGACTTGAACCCATCGTGTGTCTTGATATAAGTTCAGACTTTTAATCCGGTTCACCCATATAAGGCTGAGGTCACATCATGTTGTGATACGAGGCTACATTTCATTTTATATATTGTAATATCCTCATATGGCATAAATTAAATGTTTTCCTAGTTTGAAGATTAAGTTGTTTCTAACAGTTCTACAAGTGATTACATCCACATTACTGATGATTATTGATCAATAATCTCTGTGTAAATGTTTCATCATATAAATAAGAGATTAAGAATATAGTGATTTCTGATTTTACGTATATTTCCAAGACCAACAACTATAATTCAAGCAGCGTCTTCAATCAACAAATGTATTTCCAACCAAGATAATCGATATATTTGATGTGATCTGGTTCATCATCGATATATTTGATGTGATCTGGTTCATCATCGATATATTTGATGTGATCTGGTTCATCATCGATATATTTGATGTGATCTGGTTCATCATCGATATATTTGATGTGATCTGGTTCATCTGCTGGATCTCCAGAAACGAGCTCTTTGTGTTCCTCAAACTAAAACCGACCATCTGAGTTTCTACAAGAAAACCTGACAAAGTAAATCCAGATAGACGTGTTCACATCGAAAGAGGAGAAACGTTTCCAGTCGGTAAACAGATAATAACAGATAATAATCCTCCACGTGACCGTTTACAGAAAGAAACAGCTGGTTCGACTTCCGGACGGAAAAACGATGCTAAAGGAACAACTAGCCACCGAGCTAGCTTAGCTTCAGTCCGTTTAACGGAGCTCGAGGATCCCGGCGGACAGATCGTCCTCAAAGTGAAAGAGAACCGAACATTAACGTCGCCGTTCCCGGTGCTCCCGGTGCTCCCGGTGCTCCCGTTAATCCTTCCGGCCGAGCAGCGTGAGACAAATGAATGGCGGCGCTTTCAGCTAGCTCGTTAGCTCGTTAACTACCGCTAGCGTCGCGGGTAATGAAGCTAGCTGTCTCCCGGAGCCTCGCGCTCCCTGCCCGGCTCTCCCTGCCCGGCTCTCCCTGCCCGGCTCTCCCTGTCCGGCTCCGCCTCACCTGTCGGGCTCGTTGTACCGCATCTGCAAACGCGTCTGTTTTCATCCCCGCGCCGACTCCGTTAGCTGGCAGAGAGCCGTAGTCGGACATGCTGCTCTCGAGGGGCGAAGACACTCAGCTGGAGGCTCCGGAGGGTCGAACTGCGCAGAAGCGGGAAAGTTAAGAGGAGCGGGGGGGGCGGGGGGCGGGGCGAGGGGGCACCAATGTGAGAGAGCTCCGCCCACCACGCCGGCAAACTCCGCTGCTTGAAACCAACCAATCAACGGGTTTCCTTCTTCTTCTCCTTCCTTATTCCTTTGAGCGTTACGGTCCAAACCTAAAGCACACAAACATGTCGCCACCTGCCGGCTGGAGGGTAAATCGCGCATCCGGGAGGACAGGCCCGCAGTTATCACATCAACGGATTAAAAGACAGTCAAGGGTTTCATGCACGATTTGAATCCCTGAATATTTTTTGTGTGTGCTGATAATACAATATATTCATTCATTGAAAGCAATAAGTAGGAAGGTTAACATGACTTACTAATGAAAAAGTAACGTGTCAATTTTTATCACTTGACACTGTTGGTAAGTCGTAAATACTGCATCAGTGAATAATTGTTACATAAAACAGACATATTTTCACACAAAGATCACTTACACAGTCAAGAATAATGTCTGTTGAGTGATTTTAGTTACCGTATCAAAGGAACAGCGTTCCTCTTGTATTCACTCAGTTTAGTTTGCTGCTATTTAGTGTTTGGTTCAGTTTGTAAATTTTGTGGCTTCCAACTACAGATGTACTTTCTACTGTATTTTCAGAATACAATGTAATTTTGTATTGTATGTTTGCCTATAGATCAAATTTAGATTTTTGCCTGTTCAATTGATTCACTTCAATAAGCTCCATAGAAGTAACTTAGAATTGACTAGCTGAAAATGAACCAATTAAACAGTCTCTATCTAGTATGTGAATAATAATGAGACCACGTGAAAAATCTGTCATATTTCTATGCAAACCCAGAAATAATCAGACAGTTAGATGATTGTGGAAAGGATTTAGGACTTTAAATGGAGAAGAAATATTTCATATTCTGTGAAATGTCTAAGTCAATAAAGTCATAAAGTATCTGTGCTTCAGTTTTTTTACTTTTCATTCAAACTGTTAAACTTTTATCCTTTGTAATGAAAAAAACATGGATTGAATTAAAAACAAGTAAGAGGTACAAGTTTATTCCAGTCAATCATTACAGTTGCAGAAGCAGAGCTACACAGTGAACCTACAGAGAACGAACAACCTCGGTGGCGTTCAGCTGCAGTGTAACAGTGAGTGAGAATAAAGAAACAGTCGATCCAAACGAAGGACGAAGGGATGAGTATCGCTGCCGTGCTTCTGTTCGCCTCGTGCGTTTCCAGAAAGCGCATCAACATCTGTAACATTCATTCATCATTAAAAGGCTCGATGGAAGTTATTAAAGAAAAACTCCACAATGCGAGCACGTATTTGTACATAAATACCGACACATCAAAATGTTCACTGGCAATAAATATAATTTGTTTCATGACACAGACAACGTGAACTGTTTAGTATTTATGAAAATACTGTGTGGCTCTGGACCTTTTAGAAAGAATATAGACAAACACTCAAGGCCCACATGAGCATGTGGCAGATTAATAATTATTGATAATATATAAATATTGCTTTGGCAGTTTCCCTCCTTATCACTTCAAGTCTTTGGATGTGCTTGAGTCGGCAGTACTTCTTCCACTGAGCATGTTTTCAGCATCCTCCATGTCCTCCCAACGTTACGCTCAGTGACTTTCTTTTGTTCTTTAATAACTGTTGTCATACGTCCGTGTTTGTAACATTAGTTTAAGACTTTTCAATCTAAGTCCTGACTCTGACTTCACCGGTGTGACGACACCTTCAGGCTCCTCTCACTTACAAAGCAGGAACTAGCATCAGTCCTCCTTCTTCTCTATAGACCACCTGAGAGGAAGAAAATAATGCTGTAGGAATTTAACATGGCTTCTAGGACTGGTTGCACCTTTTAGCTGTTGAGTTCATGCAAGTGTTCATCTGTCCAAGTCACTGCAGCAGCACGATGCTGGTTGGTTAGCTGTTCCACGGCCGCATGCGCACTTGAAACGCGTTGCAGCAGCTTCCAGTTCAGCTGAAAGCAGATCATGAAACCGCCTGCAGTCAGCGGCCGTTTCTTCATGCACTGCACACAGAAGCCACTCCAAACCTTCGGCTACCCCTTCCCTCCTCTCCTACCCTCAATGTCCACTCCCATGAGAATCCTCGTGTACTCGTAGACGACGTAGGACACGCTCACGGCGGGGACGACTTTCAGCAGGTTGGGGGAGATTCCTCGATAAAGTCCGGCGACGCCCTCCTGGGTCACGATGCTGTGAAGCGACGCCAACATGGAGAGTCTCGGGGCTCCTTTCACGGAGGCTGACGGAGAGATTCACCAGAACATCTCAACGCAAGGAACACCAGAGCTTTCAACTGCATGTCAGAGTCTTCCTCATCAGTGAGCTCACTTGTCATTCCAACGTGTGGAACTTTGATATGATAATAAATGAGCTGTCTCCATGACAACTGGGAAAACTCTGTCCACTAAAAACTACAGAAAAAGCTGGTAAGTGGACGTTGAGCTCAACCTTCATCCTATTTTCATAATGTCGATGTTTAAATACTGCAAAGTGTGTGTTGTCATGGCAATATCAGTACAAACCATCGCCTTTTTTTTTTTTTTGCAAGAAAGAAAACTGAAATGGTTGTAAACTAGTGGCTCGTGTGCGAAATGAGTCCATCCTATGATGTGGAAAGAAGTCTGCAGTGCATCAACTAAATTTCATCATCGGTATAAGTAATTCATTTAAAGTTTTATTGTGACAAATGAAATGAAAATTGGAATAAATGATGATGAGGAAGACAATGATGTGAATCACAGGCTGCAGCCTTCAGTCACCACAAACCTCAACATCTCACCGTGTTCTCAGAGTCTCCACCGAAGGCATCAAATATCATTTTATTTATGACCAAATACTTCTATATCAATACTGTGAACATATTGTAACGATGACTACGAGGCTTTGAGTTAATATCCACAGTGAGATTTTTGGTAAATAATCCTGAGTGGATATAATAGGCAGGTAAAGGTGAATAATAGAACCTTTGGGTTTACTGTAATGGAGCCTTTTAAAGCACTTCATGTGTCTGTGTTCACCGAGACATGTCTGACCACATGTTTTCTGACCTTGAGCCTGCATTCGGGTGCGGATCAGCGCCAGCGGGTAACTCGCCAGCTGTCCACAAGTGCTGGAAACAGCGCCGCATCCGACCAGCACCATCACTCCCGGGTCAGCTAAACCTCTGTTCCGGTTCAGCCAAGAAAGCTTAAGAGTCTGTGGAATAAAAACGGGCGAGAAGAAGGTGAAATGGAGGAGAGAGGCGTTGCAGCTGCCGTGTGTCTTCACGTGTCTCTGACCTCGTAGACGGCCAGGTCGATGCCCGCGTACGGCACGATGCTCAGCATGTTGGGGACGTAGCCCTTGTAGAAGGCTGCGACGCCTTCCCTCTGCAGCATCTGTTTGGCACAGTCGGCTATTCCTGAGTACTGGCCGGTTCTTCTCAGTGTGAGGCGGGTCTTCAGCACCTGGAGGGACCAGATGGAAAAGAAAAACAAAAGAAAGACATCAGTCATTTTCATGCTATCCACAAAAGAGCGTTTTCTTGATACTACATGAACATCTGAATGTGTGTATTACCCTGATATTACCTCCAGGGGGTAGATGGCTGTCTGAGCGGTGGCTCCGGCCAGAGAGCCGGCCACGAACCTCTCGTGAATCCTCAGACTTCTTGTTTCATTACTGTCGCGCATCAAACTCTTGATCTGTGCAGAGATGTAGAGAAACCAACACAGTAAGAAGGAGTTGTATGAACATCGAAGTCACAAATTATTAGATACGATTAATGCAAAACAGATGAATTGTTACTGTAAGATATAGTTCCAAATTTTGGGAGACATGTTTATTTAGCTATCTATTTGCAGGAGCAGGGACTTCCTGGAGTCTTGTTGTCACTGTGAGGTTGCCGAGCAACAAGCAAAGACAGAGAAATTTCAGCCCAAAAAAAAAATCCAGCAGCTTTCGTCTTCTTCCAGTCGTTTCGAAGCTCTAAATCAGAGAATAAGCATATTTCCAAAAATGTTGAACTGTTCCTTTAAGTATTTGACTGAAATGAAAATAAATCTTTCGTAAAGTTTAGAAAGTGAATAAAAAGTCTCTAAATGTTTTAACGGTAGCAGAGGAAGGGATGAACCAACAGGAGAGATGAAGGATGAACAGATGTTGAGGAAGACTCTCCACCTGCTCGTAAGCTGTGAACTTGATCGCCGTCTCCGGGGCGAGTTTGAGCACATTGATTCCATTTCCTCTCCACAGCGACCACGGGCCGCCCTCCTTCACCAGGAACTGAAACCCGCTCAGCACGTTGCCTTTGAAGTCCGAGGAGCCATGAACCTGCAGGAGAAAGATCACCGTGAAGCAGCGACGGCAGACCGAAGCCTGAAGATGGAGATCGACAGAAAGCTTTCACACAAAAGCAGCAACACGTGAAGACTCGTGAGGTTCGGACGGATCGGAGACGGAGCGACCTGTCGGAAGACTTTGACGCGGTCCAGAGGGGCAGTTCCGGTCCGGGACGCGGACCCGGCCACGGCTCCGGCCACCAGCTGACGCCACACATAACCGGACTTCTTCTCCTCCTCGGAGAAGTCGTCTGGGACGGTGAGCTGCTCCCCGATATCCAACATCTACTGAAGCCAGAAGGTCCGAAAGAAGGAAGAGACACGTGTTGGAGATAAAAATCAATACTTCAATTCTGTTGTTCTTTATTGGACGGTCCGTATTAATTCTGTTCTTTATTGAACGGTCCGTATTAATTCTGTTCTTTATTGGACGGTCCGTATTAATTCTGTTCTTTATTGAACGGTCCGTATTAATTCTGTTCTTTATTGGACGGTCCGTATTAATTCTGTTCTTTATTGAACGGTCCGTATTAATTCTGTTCTTTATTGAACGGTCCGTATTAATTCTGTTCTTTATTGGACGGTCCGTATTAATTCTGTTCTTTATTGAACGGTCCGTATTAATTCTGTTCTTTATTGGACGGTCCGTATTAATTCTGTTCTTTATTGAACGGTCCGTATTAATTCTGTTCTTTATTGAACGGTCCGTATTAATTCTGTTCTTTATTGAACGGTCCGTATTAATTCTGTTCTTTATTGAACGGTCCGTATTAATTCTGTTCTTTATTGGATCTAAATGCATTTAAAATCGAGGTTCTTCTTGTCTACTATAGACGACGAGAAGTTCTGAACAGGAAGTGAGTTTTTCAGGCAGGAAGTACTGAACACATGGTTTGACCCAATCATGTATCAGAGTGTGTGTATCAGTGTGTGTGTATCAGTGTGTGTGTGTGTGTATCAGTGTGTGTGTATCAGTGTGTGTGTATCAGTGTGTGTGTATCAGTGTGTGTGTGTATCAGTGTGTGTGTATCAGTGTGTGTGTATCAGAGTGTGTGTGTATCAGAGTGTGTGTATCAGAGTGTGTGTGTGTGTGTATCAGTGTGTGTGTATCAGTGTGTGTGTGTGTGTGTATCAGTGTGTGTGTATCAGTGTGTGTGTATCAGTGTGTGTGTATCAGAGTGTGTGTGTATCAGAGTGTGTGTATCAGAGTGTGTGTGTGTGTATCAGTGTGTGTGTATCAGTGTGTGTGTGTGTGTGTATCAGTGTGTGTGTATCAGTGTGTGTGTATCAGTGTGTGTGTATCAGAGTGTGTGTGTATCAGAGTGTGTGTATCAGAGTGTGTGTATCAGTGTGTGTGTATCAGTGTGTGTGTGTGTGTATCAGTGTGTGTGTATCAGTGTGTGTGTGTATCAGAGTGTGTGTATCAGTGTGTGTGTGTGTGTATCAGTGTGTGTGTATCAGAGTGTGTGTATCAGTGTGTGTGTATCAGTGTGTGTGTGTGTGTGTATCAGTGTGTGTGTATCAGAGTGTGTGTATCAGTGTGTGTGTATCAGAGTGTGTGTATCAGTGTGTGTGTGTATCAGAGTGTGTGTATCAGTGTGTGTGTGTGTGTATCAGTGTGTGTGTATCAGTGTGTGTGTGTGTGTGTATCAGTGTGTGTGTATCAGTGTGTGTGTATCAGTGTGTGTGTATCAGAGTGTGTGTGTATCAGAGTGTGTGTATCAGAGTGTGTGTATCAGTGTGTGTGTATCAGTGTGTGTGTGTGTGTATCAGTGTGTGTGTATCAGTGTGTGTGTGTATCAGAGTGTGTGTATCAGTGTGTGTGTGTGTGTATCAGTGTGTGTGTATCAGAGTGTGTGTATCAGTGTGTGTGTATCAGTGTGTGTGTGTGTGTGTATCAGTGTGTGTGTATCAGAGTGTGTGTATCAGTGTGTGTGTATCAGAGTGTGTGTATCAGTGTGTGTGTGTATCAGAGTGTGTGTATCAGTGTGTGTGTGTGTGTATCAGTGTGTGTGTATCAGTGTGTGTGTGTATCAGAGTGTGTGTATCAGTGTGTGTGTGTGTGTATCAGTGTGTGTGTATCAGAGTGTGTGTATCAGTGTGTGTGTGTGTGTATCAGTGTGTGTGTATCAGTGTGTGTGTGTATCAGAGTGTGTGTATCAGTGTGTGTGTGTGTGTATCAGTGTGTGTGTATCAGAGTGTGTGTATCAGTGTGTGTGTATCAGTGTGTGTGTGTGTGTGTGTGTATCAGTGTGTGTGTATCAGAGTGTGTGTATCAGTGTGTGTGTATCAGAGTGTGTGTATCAGTGTGTGTGTGTGTATCAGAGTGTGTGTATCAGTGTGTGTGTGTGTGTATCAGTGTGTGTGTATCAGTGTGTGTGTGTATCAGAGTGTGTGTATCAGTGTGTGTGTGTGTGTATCAGTGTGTGTGTATCAGTGTGTGTGTATCAGAGTGTGTGTATCAGTGTGTGTGTGTGTGTGTATCAGTGTGTGTGTATCAGTGTGTGTGTGTGTATCAGAGTGTGTGTATCAGTGTGTGTGTGTGTGTATCAGTGTGTGTGTATCAGTGTGTGTGTATCAGAGTGTGTGTATCAGTGTGTGTGTATCAGAGTGTGTGTATCAGTGTGTGTGTGTGTGTATCAGTGTGTGTGTATCAGTGTGTGTGTGTATCAGAGTGTGTGTATCAGTGTGTGTGTGTGTGTATCAGTGTGTGTGTATCAGTGTGTGTGTGTATCAGAGTGTGTGTATCAGTGTGTGTGTGTGTATCAGAGTGTGTGTATCAGTGTGTGTGTGTGTGTATCAGTGTGTGTGTATCAGAGTGTGTGTATCAGTGTGTGTGTATCAGTGTGTGTGTGTGTGTGTGTATCAGTGTGTGTGTATCAGTGTGTGTGTGTATCAGAGTGTGTGTATCAGTGTGTGTGTGTGTGTGTATCAGTGTGTGTGTATCAGTGTGTGTGTATCAGAGTGTGTGTATCAGTGTGTGTGTATCAGAGTGTGTGTATCAGTGTGTGTGTATCAGAGTGTGTGTGTATCAGAGTGTGTGTATCAGTGTGTGTGTGTATCAGAGTGTGTGTATCAGTGTGTGTGTGTGTGTATCAGTGTGTGTGTATCAGTGTGTGTGTGTATCAGAGTGTGTGTATCAGTGTGTGTGTATCAGAGTGTGTGTGTATCAGAGTGTGTGTATCAGTGTGTGTGTGTGTGTATCAGTGTGTGTGTATCAGTGTGTGTGTATCAGAGTGTGTGTGTATCAGAGTGTGTGTATCAGAGTGTGTGTGTATCAGTGTGTGTGTGTGTATCAGTGTGTGTGTATCAGAGTGTGTGTATCAGTGTGTGTGTATCAGAGTGTGTGTATCAGTGTGTGTGCGTGTATCAGTGTGTGTGTGTGTGTATCAGTGTGTGTGTATCAGTGTGTGTATCAGAGTGTGTGTGTATCAGAGTGTGTGTATCAGTGTGTGTGTATCAGAGTGTGTGTATCAGTGTGTGTGTGTGTATCAGTGTGTGTATCAGAGTGTGTGTATCAGTGTGTGTGTATCAGAGTGTGTGTATCAGTGTGTGTGCGTGTATCAGTGTGTGTGTGTGTATCAGTGTGTGTGTGTATCAGAGTGTGTGTATCAGAGTGTGTGTATCAGAGTGTGTGTATCAGTGTGTGTGTATCAGAGTGTGTGTATCAGTGTGTGTGTGTGTGTATCAGTGTGTGTGTATCAGAGTGTGCGTATCAGTGTGTGTGTATCAGTGTGTGTGTATCCGAGTGTGTGTATCAGAGTGTGTGTATCAGAGTGTGTGTATCAATGTGTGTGTATCAGTGTGTATGTATCAGTGTGTGTGTATCCGAGTGTGTGTATCAAAGTGTGTGTATCAGAGTGTGTGTATCAATGTGTGTGTATCAGTGTGTGTGTATCAGTGTGTGTGTATCCGAGTGTGTGTATCAGAGTGTGTGTATCAGAGTGTGTGTATCAATGTGTGTGTATCAGAGTGTGCGTATCAGTGTGTGTGTATCCGAGTGTGTGTATCCGAGTGTGTGTATCAGAGTGTGTGTATCAGAGTGTGTGTATCAGAGTGTGTGTATCAGTGTGTGTGTATCCGAGTGTGTGTATCCGAGTGTGTGTATCAGAGTGTGTGTATCAGAGTGTGTGTATCAGTGTGTGTGTATCAGTGTGTGTATCAGAGTGTGTGTATCCGAGTGTGTGTATCCGAGTGTGTGTATCAGTGTGTGTGTATCAGAGTGTGTGTATCAGAGTGTGTGTATCAGTGTGTGTGTGTATCCGAGTGTGTGTATCAGTGTGTGTGTATCAGAGTGTGTGTATCCGAGTGTGTGTATCCGAGTGTGTGTATCAGTGTGTGTGTATCAGTGTGTGTGTATCAGAGTGTGTGTATCAGAGTGTGTGTATCAGTGTGTGTATCTGAGTGTGTGTGTATCAGAGTGTGTGTATCAGAGTGTGTGTATCAGTGTGTGTGTATCTGAGTGTGTGTGTATCAGAGTGTGTGTATCAGTGTGTGTGTGTGTGTGTATCAGTGTGTGTGTATCAGAGTGTGTGTATCCGAGTGTGTGTATCAGTGTGTGTATCAGAGTGTGTGTATCAGAGTGTGTGTATCAGTGTGTGTATCTGAGTGTGTGTGTGTATCAGAGTGTGTGTATCAGTGTGTGTGTATCCGAGTGTGTGTATCAGTGTGTGTATCAGTGTGTGTGTATCAGTGTGTGTGTATCAGAGTGTGTGTATCAGTGTGTGTGTGTGTGTGTATCAGTGTGTGTGTATCAGAGTGTGTGTATCCGAGTGTGTGTATCAGTGTGTGTATCAGTGTGTGTGTATCAGTGTGTGTGTGTATCAGAGTGTGTGTATCCGAGTGTGTGTATCCGAGTGTGTGTATCCGAGTGTGTGTATCAGTGTGTGTGTATCAGTGTGTGTGTATCAGTGTGTGTGTATCAGAGTGTGTGTATCAGAGTGTGTGTATCCGAGTGTGTGTATCAGTGTGTGTATCAGTGTGTGTGTATCAGTGTGTGTGTATCAGAGTGTGTGTATCAGAGTGTGTGTATCAGTGTGTGTGTGTGTATCAGAGTGTGTATCAGAGTGTGTGTATCAGAGTGTGTATCAGTGTGTGTGTGTATCAGTGTGTGTGTATCAGAGTGTGTGTATCCGAGTGTGTGTATCAGAGTGTGTGTATCAGTGTGTGTGTATCAGTGTGTGTGTATCAGAGTGTGTGTATCAGAGTGTGTGTATCAGTGTGTGTGTGTGTATCAGAGTGTGTATCAGAGTGTGTGTATCAGAGTGTGTATCAGTGTGTGTGTGTATCAGTGTGTGTGTATCAGAGTGTGTGTATCCGAGTGTGTGTATCAGTGTGTGTGTATCAGTGTGTGTGTATCAGTGTGTGTGTATCAGAGTGTGTGTATCCGAGTGTGTGTATCCGAGTGTGTGTATCCGAGTGTGTGTATCAGTGTGTGTGTATCAGTGTGTGTGTATCAGTGTGTGTGTATCAGAGTGTGTGTATCAGAGTGTGTATCAGAGTGTGTGTATCCGAGTGTGTGTATCAGTGTGTGTATCAGTGTGTGTGTATCAGTGTGTGTGTATCAGAGTGTGTATCAGAGTGTGTGTATCAGTGTGTGTGTGTGTATCAGAGTGTGTATCAGAGTGTGTGTATCAGAGTGTGTATCAGTGTGTGTGTGTATCAGTGTGTGTGTATCAGAGTGTGTGTATCAGAGTGTGTGTATCAGAGTGTGTGTATCAGTGTGTGTGTATCAGTGTGTGTGTATCAGAGTGTGTGTATCCGAGTGTGTGTATCAGAGTGTGTGTATCAGTGTGTGTGTGTGTATCAGAGTGTGTATCAGAGTGTGTGTATCAGTGTGTGTGTGTATCAGAGTGTGTGTATCCGAGTGTGTGTATCCGAGTGTGTGTATCAGTGTGTGTATCAGTGTGTGTGTATCCGAGTGTGTGTGTATCAGAGTGTGTGTATCAGAGTGTGTGTATCCGAGTGTGTGTATCCGAGTGTGTGTATCAGTGTGTGTGTATCCGAATGTGTGTATCAGTGTGTGTGTATCCGAATGTGTGTATCAGAGTGTGTGTATCAGAGTGTGTGTATCAGAGTGTGTGTGTATCAGAGTGTGTGTATCAGAGTGTGTGTATCCGAGTGTGTGTATCCGAGTGTGTGTATCAGTGTGTGTGTATCCGAATGTGTGTATCCGAGTGTGTGTATCCGAGTGTGTATCAGAGTGTGTGTATCCGAGTGTGTGTATCCGAGTGTGTGTATCAGTGTGTGTATCAGTGTGTGTGTATCAGTGTGTGTGTATCAGAGTGTGTATCAGTGTGTGTGTGTGTGTATCAGTGTGTGTGTATCCGAGTGTGTGTATCCGAGTGTGTGTATCCGAGTGTGTGTATCCGAGTGTGTGTATCAGAGTGTGTGTATCAGTGTGTGTGTATCAGAGTGTGTGTATCAGAGTGTGTGTATCAGAGTGTGTATCCGAGTGTGTGTATCCGAGTGTGTGTATCAGTGTGTGTATCAGTGTGTGTATCAGTGTGTGTGTATCAGTGTGTGTGTATCAGAGTGTGTGTATCAGTGTGTGTGTGTGTATCAGAGTGTGTGTGTGTATCAGAGTGTGTATCAGAGTGTGTGTATCAGAGTGTGTATCAGTGTGTGTGTGTATCAGAGTGTGTGTATCCGAGTGTGTGTATCCGAGTGTGTGTATCCGAGTGTGTGTATCAGTGTGTGTGTATCAGTGTGTGTGTATCAGTGTGTGTGTATCCGAGTGTGTGTATCCGAGTGTGTGTATCAGAGTGTGTGTATCAGTGTGTATCAGAGTGTGTTTATCAGAGTGTGTGTATCAGAGTGTGTGTATCAGAGTGTGTGTATCAGTGTGTGTGTGTATCAGTGTGTGTGTGTATCAGTGTGTGTGTGTGTGTGTATCAGTGTGTGTGTATCAGAGTGTGTGTATCAGAGTGTGTGTATCAGTGTGTGTGTATCAGTGTGTGTGTGTGTATCAGAGTGTGTGTATCAGAGTGTGTGTATCAGTGTGTGTGTGTGTATCAGAGTGTGTGTGTGTGTGTATCAGTGTGTGTGTATCAGAGTGTGTGTATCAGTGTGTGTGTATCAGTGTGTGTGTATCAGTGTGTGTGTGTGTGTATCAGAGTGTGTGTATCAGAGTGTGTGTATCAGAGTGTGTGTATCAGTGTGTGTGTGTGTGTATCAGAGTGTGTGTATCAGAGTGTGTGTATCAGTGTGTGTGTGTGTATCAGTGTGTGTGTGTGTGTGTGTATCAGTGTGTGTGTATCAGAGTGTGTGTATCAGTGTGTGTGTATCAGTGTGTGTGTATCAGTGTGTGTGTGTGTGTATCAGAGTGTGTGTATCAGAGTGTGTGTATCAGTGTGTGTGTGTGTATCAGAGTGTGTGTATCAGAGTGTGTGTATCAGAGTGTGTGTATCAGTGTGTGTGTGTGTGTATCAGAGTGTGTGTATCAGAGTGTGTGTATCAGAGTGTGTGTATCAGTGTGTGTGTGTGTATCAGAGTGTGTGTATCAGAGTGTGGTACTTTACCATCGAGCGTTTCCAGTAGCGTGCCACATCCTCCATGTTGGCGAGAGGTCTAAACAGGAAGTAGTCTCGCCACTCGTTCCAGTCGATGGTCATCGTACCGTCTTTGTCCATACTGGTTGAAACACAGAAACAAGTCATCAGTCATAGAATTATTAAAATACCGACTGAATCAGAAGAGGTAGGATCAATATCTTCGTTGCTTCAGGCCTGTTCATCACGGAGGCTGGATGTGTTATTAAAACACAACCCAGCAGTAACACACACTTATTTTAATCAGTGATGATCAGGTTTTATATTCTATTTATTATAATTCACATCTAAAAATACATCCTCAGATCCAGTCAGTAACAGCTCTCCCACCGAGGGAAGAACAAAGTGGGAAAATGAACTGAATGTGCTGTGTTGCATTAATATCTATATATCTATATATGTATATATCTATATATAGACATATAGATATATAGATATATTAGTATATGGTGTGGTCCGGGTACACGGACCTGCGGTTGATAACAGACCTCTGTAAAATCCGGGTGGCGTCCTCCCGGCTGATGTTCACACCGATGGCGTGCAGGCAGTCCTGAATCTCTGCTGCATCTATCTGACCTGCAGACACACAGCGCTTTGAAATAATAGTTAATAATTAATCATAATTATTTCATCTGCGTCCTGGGAGCTGCTACAAACCGTCGTTGTTCCTGTCCAGGCGGCGAAACAGGAGTTTAAGCTGCTTTTCATGGGAGCGAAGGAACTGCGTGAACTCCTGGAGGTCCAGCTCTCCATCCTGGTTGGTGTCTCCGGCCTCCACGATCTGACAGCACAGACAGGAAACACAGCTGTCAATCATTTGTTTCGGGTTATACACAAGTGCAACGAATACTTTCTGACCAGTGAAACTAAACCTGCCTGTTTAGTGCTGCTTATTAAAATACATTTTAGGAACATTAGACATCAAATCATTGTAAAGACAATCTATGAATAGTTCTGTACAACAGCATGAGTTTATCAAACAGAAGAGAGGTGACCGAGACAGAAACACTACAAGACAAGACTCCAGGTTTAAAGGCTTTATGTGAGTTATTGTATCTAAATATAGTGCTGTAGTGTGTTGTGTTGTTGAGGAATGACCTCCATAAAATACTGTTCATTTTGTGTTGGAGTGATTCGTTTGTCACACTGAGCATTCAAAACACAACATTCAAAAGTGTTTTAAATTCGTAATAAAGATATACTGACTAGTCTTTAAACATAAAGCTTGGATAACCACATCAAACAACCATCTGAAACATCATCTACCATCCTTAAAATGGGACTTTTCATCTGTTATCCAGTTCCATTACTGAGATATTGTCAGAATTCCTTTAAAAAAATGTGAACAAAGTCTTTAAAACCACAACAAATAAATGAGGGGTAACAAAAAAAGGAGACGTGTGAGCTGCTGGAATTAAACAAAATATTAAGAAACGTTAGAGAAGAAGAGTCTTTGGTTAATGAGCTACTGAGAGAAAGGTTACAAATCTCAGCTTACAGAGTCCTTCTACTGAAATAACCAGCAGGCTGCCCTTTACACACACACACACACACACACACACACACACACACACACACACACACACACACACACACACACACACACACACACACACTGAGAGGACAGACAGACAGACAGACAGACAGAGAGGACAGACAGAGAGAACAGACAGACAGCGAGAGAGAACAGACAGACAGACAGAGAGGACAGACAGACAGACAGACAGACAGAGAGGACAGACAGAGAGAACAGACAGACAGCGAGAGAGAACAGACAGACAGACAGAGAGGACAGACAGACAGACAGACAGAACAGACAGACAGCGAGAGAGAACAGACAGACAGACAGAGAGGACAGACAGAGAGAACAGACAGACAGACAGACAGACAGACAGAGAGGACAGACAGACAGACAGACAGAACAGACAGACAGACAGAGAGGACAGACAGACAGACAGAGAGGACAGACAGACAGACAGAGAGGACAGACAGACAGACAGAGAGGACAGACAGACAGAGAGGACAGACAGAGAGAACAGACAGACAGACAGAGAGGACAGACAGACAGACAGACAGAACAGACAGACAGACAGAGAGGACAGACAGACAGAGAGGACAGACAGAGAGAACAGACAGACAGACAGACAGACAGACAGAGAGGACAGACAGACAGACAGACAGACAGACAGAGAGGACAGACAGACAGACAGAGAGAACAGACAGACAGACAGACAGACAGAGAGGACAGACAGACAGACAGAGAGAACAGACAGACAGACAGACAGACAGAGAGGACAGACAGACAGACAGACAGACAGACAGACAGACAGACAGACTGTTTGTATTCACCAAACAAAGCCATGCTGCTGGTGCTGCTGAATAAACAGTGAAGAGTTTTACATGATAAAAACAGAGAGGAAGATCTCATGTTTAATGTGAAGATCATGTTCAACAGTAGAGAAGGAAACTCTGACACCCAGACGTACGTCCAACCTGTCAATAATCAGCCTGTTGATGGTCAACAGGAAGAGAGTGTTTGTCCTCCAGAGTGCAGAATGTAAAACTGCTGCTGTGATGTCATACCTGTGTCCTGCTGTCTCACCCTCTCCATGTGACCTGTCTGCTGTGATGTCATACCTGTGTCCTGCTGTCTCACCCTCTCCATGTGACCTGTCTGCTGTGATGTCATACCTGTGTCCTGCTGTCTCACCCTCTCCATGTGACCTGTCTGCTGTGATGTCATACCTGTGTCCTGCTGTCTCACCCTCTCCATGTGACCTGTCTGCTGTGATGTCATATCTGTGTCCTGCTGTCTCACCCTCTCCATGTGACCTGTCTGCTGTGATGTCATACCTGTGTCCTGCTGTCTCACCCTCTCCATGTGACCTGTCTGCTGTGATGTCATATCTGTGTCCTGCTGTCTCACCCTCTCCATGTGACCTGTCTGCTGTGATGTCATATCTGTGTCCTGCTGTCTCACCCTCTCCATGTGACCTGTCTGCTGTGATGTCATACGTGTGTCCTGCTGTCTCACCCTCTCCAGGGAGCCTCTGGGAAGCCCTCGACCCGCCAGCCCTGCCCGCAGTTCAACCATGTCAATGCGTCCATCTTTGTTGAGGTCCAGCTGGTCAAACAGCTCAGCCCAGCACTTCTCCCTCTCCTGGTCCGGACCCGGGGACACGCTGTCCTGGCAGTGGACCCGAGGGAACCGAGCCCGCTGGAGTGCCATAACTGGTCGACAGTCAGTCAGCTGGGTGAGATACAGCGGAGTCACTTTAACACACAGGAAGGTCGTTGCTTCAAACGTCCACGTGTACATTTATGTTTTCAAATCAAAACCGTGATGTACATTTACTGAGGACAATGGTTGGGTCCCAAACCATGGTTTGGGGACCCTACAAAGGCCTGCAAGGCCGTTCTGAAGGGTCCTTAAAGGAGAAGCTGTGAATTCATGATAGATGTCAAAAAAAGATTAAAATCAGTGCAGAACTCAAAGAAAATTATTATTTCCCACAGAACCTGCCTACAATACCCACAATGCAACTCACCCTCCAACAGGTTTAGATTGGAGATCCAGGTGTGTTATGCTAGTAGCTGACTAGGACAAATATCTCAAAGTTCTCTGAAGCCACAAAACGTTTTTTTCTTGTGTCCTCAACACCTGTAAACACACCGAGCTGTAAAATCAGTGGGTTCATATTTTTACTTCAAATATCACGTCTGCTTGAACTGACCACAAAGTTAATTGATGCAGGTGCAGAAAAGAGGTTTCAGCATACAGACCTCCAGTTTTCATTTCATTGGACATGGTGTTCCTATTATTTTGTCCCATCATGTATATATGTAAATGAGCACCATAATAAGTATTGATTCAACTATCTTACGTCATTAGGAAACATCCTGGTTTACATGTTAGTGTGTCCTCCCTTCAATCTGATCCATCATTTAAATACTTGCAGCTAATCAAACGTTTCTTAAAATGAACTTTAAACATCTTTCTAACAGATCTGAGGAACGAACTGCTGACTTTATTGATAAAGGTTCCGGTATCAGTAATCACCACAAACACGCCTCCAACGCGCATCGACGCAGGTTTGATCCACATCTTGTGTCAACTACAGCAGCAGCTTATCCTCCATATCCGCAGATGATTACCTCCATCTGCTCTAAGAATACTACTCACAGCTGCAGAGGACCGGGAGAAGGAAACCGGGTCACCGGTGGGTCCGTCCTGAGACCGGTGGGTCCGTCCTGAGACCGGGTCCAACACCAGACCAGCTGTCTCCTGTCCTGTTGATCCCTCCGTCTCCTGTTGAGGAAGCAGGAAGCGAGACACTGACCGCCGCCCCCCTGCAGGAGGAGGAGCCCTCTGGTGGTGGAGCCTGTTGGTGGAGGAGCCCGTTGGTGTTGGAGCCCTCTGGTGGTGGAGCCCGTTGGTGGAGGAGCCCGTTGGTGTTGGAGCCCTCTGGTGGTGGAGCCCGTTGGTGGAGGAGCCCGTTGGTGGAGGAGCCTTCTGGTGGTGGAGCCCGTTGGTGGAGGAGCCCGTTGGTGGAGGAGCCCGTTGGTGTTGGAGCCCTCTGGTGGTGGAGCCCGTTGGTGGAGGAGCCCGTTGGTGGAGGAGCCTGATGGTGGAGGAGCCCGTTGGTGGAGCCTGCTGGTGGAGGAGCCCTCTGGTGGAGCCTGATGGTGGAGGAGCCCATTGGTGGAGCCTGCTGGTGGAGGAGCCCGTTGGTTGAGGAGCCCTCTGGTGGAGCCTGATGGTGGAGCCTGATGGTTGAGGAGCCCGTTGGTGGAGCCTGCTGGTGGAGGAGCCTGTTGGTGGAGGAGCCCTCTGGTGGAGCCTGATGGTGGAGGAGCCCGTTGGTGGAGCCTGCTGGTGGAGGAGCCTGTTGGTGGAGGAGCCCTCTGGTGGAGCCTGATGGTGGAGCCTGATGGTTGAGGAGCCCGTTGGTGGAGCCTGCTGGTGGAGGAGCCTGTTGGTGGAGGAGCCCTCTGGTGGAGCCTGATGGTGGAGGAGCCCTCTGGTGGAGCCCGCTGGTGGAGTACTGGCCGATCTGAGTATCTGGAGGCTGTTGCATGTCACTTCTTAGATATTATTCTCTCTTCATCAGGACCAACTTGAGCTTCTGAGAACACAATGAAAAGCTCCATTCTGCATTATAAGTGGTCGGACTGCTTTCAAGCTTTCAGTTTATTCTGCAAGCAAAAGGGACTTTTTAATGAATGTAGGCTCATTAACTATCTGGCTGCTTTATTTAAACATGCAAAAAATAGTCTGCTTTGAATAATAATTTGTGTGTGATACGACTTTAAAAAAAAAAAAGTTATGACAAATTCTTAAAAACATATCTACTCCTCAGTGAATGACAAAATCCGTTGTTTTGCTAAGTTATTTCGAAGGTTTAACGGCCTCATATACTGCAGTGAAAAACGTGTATGTTCAGTGTTTACTATTTTCACTATTTTCACTATTTTTACACTTGTGTTGAATATTCTGCAGTTTTCTGCTGTTCGTGTTCATGTTCTGCTGCACAGCTCAAACATCCGAGTGAAGAATGTCAGTGAGTATTTCTTCCATCACTGTTGATAATAGCATCCTACACATTAAGAAAACATCTGGAAAGAGCTGGAAGAGAATCCTGTTATCAAATTAAATTATTAAATCTTGTTATTAAAGCAGATATATTGTATTTTCTGATTTTGATTATTTCCACCATCATTATTGTGTCATCTCTCCGGTGATGAGTGACGTCTCCCCTCCACCTGCTCCTCCCTCATCACTTCAGAGGCTGTAGGTTCTGTAGATGACAGACTGTTAATGTACCCTGAACCCCCCCCCCCCCCCCCCCCCCCCCCCACACACACACCCTTTGATTTTCCTATTCCATGCAGGCCTTTCTGTGTGTGGGACGTTGACAGGCCTACGTGGGCTCTCGTTCAGCCGTTTCATCTCCATTCAGCTGCGTCGCTACACCTGCTGGTCTGAGAGCAGCAGATCAGATCAGATAGCAGGTCCACCGCAGCAATATAAGAGCAGCTGGTTGTAGTTTGGGAGGCTGACTGACTGAAGGTCTGTTCTTCTTCCCTCTGCAGATTAACAATGTGTAAAGGTCTCTCCTCGCTGCCTTCCTCATGTCTGGAGAAGTAAGTATTCATCTCAGACATCATGTTTCATATGAATAAATGTGCTCGCTGTGTTTGTTGTCGTGTTGCACTGTGATTTCTTGTGTCTGTGTTATTTCAGGGCAAAAGAGATGCGGGTGAAGTTGAGCCACCTGGCTGAGAGCCACAAGCACAAGTAAATCTACTGAAATCTGCATTTCAAGTAAGCAGTGAATCAGTGGAGCTGAAGCCACATGTTGACTACTTCTGTCTCCTCAGGATTCAGGATGGAAAAAGTCCTCAAGACCTGGAAACTCTGCTGAACAAGAAAAGTAAGACGTCGCTTCTAAAGTCAGTTCATTGATGCAACAGCACAACAGGCCGTTTTTATTTCACATTAGAAAAAGATCACGTTGATGACGGCTGAATCCCGTCAGTCCTGTGTTCTGTCACCATTTACTGCCAGTCAAAATATCTACTGTGAAGAAGGCCATTTGTTCTGATACACATTTTGTTTGACCGGCGTAAAACTATGGAAAATATATAGTAGTGACACCATCTAAGTAAAAAAATAAATAAATAAATAAATTCTTCTTTTTAAGAAATAAATGAATGCATCATAAAATGCACTCTTAAAGGCTGTTGGCTAATGTATCATTAATAATGATAATAATGAATCATTACTGATTCAGATGTCAGTGTTACATTTTAACATTCAACATCATAACTAATAAATTCTACTTGTGTGCACATTTGAAGATATTGCTCAAAAGTTATAGTCTTGCTTTAATATAAAATATATCCAAATATAGAAATAGTTTGAGCTTTACTCTTATTTTGCCAATGCCTTGAGAATATTGACATTTTGCTATTTTACTTTTCATGTTGTCACTCAGCAGCTGAAAATGTCAAATCACTAAGACCTCACACAGTTTCTAAAAACCTAATGTTTAGGTCATAATATTTGTTAATATTTCTACATTTTTCTACAGTTTTTGACAACAGAACTATTTGGAAGCTCCTTTTGAGGCTGATTTTCCTGAGAACTGTTTCGTAGTTTTGCAGCCAGACAAGCAGAAGCAGCTCCGACGTGAAGTTGCTTTCTTTGACTCTTCTTGATTCGTCTCTGCGGCTCCTTCTCGTCTTTGGTCCTCTCAGGTGGTCTGCAGCTGTTTCGTGGGTTCCTGCGGTCCGAGTTCAGCGAGGAGAACCTGGAGTTCTGGCTGGCATGCGAGGACTACAGGGTTTCGCCTTCAAACCTGCAGAAGATGAAGGCCAGCAGCATCTACAGCCAGTTCCTCGACCCCGACGCCCCGCAGGAGGTCGGTGAGGAGCGGCTGAAGGATGCGCGTGAACTCTTAACGTGAAGCTTCTTCTGATCAGCTGCTTCTTCCCCTCCAGGTGAACCTCGATGCCGAGACCCGCGAGGCTCTGCTGAGCCTGATGGACTCTCCGTGTGCCGACACGTTCAACAAGGCGCAGCACAGGATCTACAGCCTGATGGCCGAGGACTCCTTCCCTCGCTTCCTGCGCTCCCATCACGGCGTGGACGCCATAAAGGCTCTTTAAACGTCTTCAGAAAGAAGTGCTGCTGAACTCATGCTGCTTGATATGTTGATTGTATTTGAACAGCTTGTTTCGTGATGTTAACCAGAAGATTCTGCTGTTCTGTTAGTTAACCTCTTAATCATGAAGCTTCAATGTAAACGTGTGCTTTGAACTACATAAACTACAAGTTATAAATAAATAAATAAATAACTGTAACTGATGTGTTTAATGGAATCTGTGTTTTTCCTAATAGAAACTGTATTTAGTGTTTTTAATATCCCCGTCAGCGGTTTGTAGGAAGAGAAGTTGACAGTATTTCTGGACCTCTGCCGGGTTCTGCAGCCTTGAGAAGAGTCCGGCTGCTTCCTCTAATGATGCTGGTTATTCAGGACAGACGGCGCTTCAGCTCAACAGCTTCACCTTGAAGTTTTAGCTCAAAATAACAGATTTGCTTTAAAGCCGGTTCAGCGGTGCATCGCCATGGTAACCTGTGATGACAGGCAGCTCCGGTTCTGTTCAGGTCCCTGAATTTAAACATTAAACTTCACCGCTTTCACACAAATGTTGTAAGAAGCCTTTCAGAGCTGCAGACCGAGGATGTGATGTCTGAATATCGCAGGTCACCAGTTCAGTTCTTCACTTCAGATTCAGAGTTCAGTTAAACGTAGAAATGATTTCCCTGAAACTCGGATGGTTTTAGAGCGTCTTCCTGTACGAATATTCTCACATCACATTATTTAGATTATTAAAGCAAGATGATACAAAACTGTAGTTCACTTCTTTAATACTTAGTATCATGAAGTCATGTTGCCACTTATTATTATGGTCTGTACAGTGAAGACGATACAATAATCTGAGATTCACAAAAAGAAGTTTGAATGTCGTGTTAAAAAGTGATTTTCTAGGTGCATTTTGTTTTGATCTTTACAGTAAATATTGATCAGTCAGTATTGATCAGTCAATATTGATCAGTCAGTATTGATCAGTCAATATTGATCAGTCAGTATTGATCAGTCAATATTGATCAGTCAGTATTGACTTCTTAAACGAGCGTATTTACAAGAATGGCTGTAAATGTTTCTGTCTGAGTTTAAGTGGAACATCTGTGGAACATCTGTGGAACATCTGTGGAACATCTGTGGAGCACTTTGACTCCGTCTGTTATGTCACAACACCGTCGGACTCGGTTCTGATCGGTGGTCCTATTTGGAGCTGGTTCCGGGCCGGGCTGCTGCTGGGTTTCCTTTCTTTTCGGCCCCTTTAATGACGCTGAGCGGTTTGTGGAGGGACGAGCTGGCCCTCTGGGTCACCTCCTGCTCGATCTTGTTCCTGATGGCGACCTCGAGACCCTTCAGAGATAAAACTGTTCACGGTCCGATTCCTCCGTTAGACTTACAGAGCTGAGATCAGACCGACGTTTCAAACTCACCTTCTTCAGCTTCTGTTGCTGAACCACATGAGCCTTCTTCGGTGCGATGACCCGCCCTGTTCACAGGAAGCACCAAAACATGGAGTCAAGTTCACACGTCATGAAACATCAAACCGGTCTGTGAAAGTCTGTCAGTCAGGCTGCAGGTTGTGGTTCTGCTGGACTGTTAAACAGTCAGTCTGATTCACAAAGTTTGATTTCCTGCATTTATTTAAGACCGAGGTTCCTAATAATCTGGCATCTTAATTTATAATCACACTGTAACTCTGGATGTTGTGGTGTAAATATGGAAGATAGCTCAGTGCACTTTTCATCACTGTCTGAGTACAATCAGATAAACTGCACAAATTATGAGCCAAGTATGAGTTTTTTAAATGAAAATCACCAAAACAAAATTAGAACAAAAGTCGTAATAATGGATAACAATGATCAGTGGTGATGATCACGTGTCCAGAGCAGATGTCCATCACTGGCAGCATGTGAAATTCATTACTCGCTGGATGAACATTTTTAATAAATATGATTCTCGTTGGACATTTTGTTTAAACCACGTGTTCATGTTTGCATGCAGGTCACGTGTTCGAGCTCATCGACTCGATGTCGTTCGTTTTCTTTTCTGACCAGATAACCACGTGCTGGACTCTCACCTCCTTTCTTCGGGCCCTTCTGTCGGCCGGGCTGATGTTTCTTGGAGCCTCCTGGTCGCTGAGATTTAAACTTCTGGGAACCTTGAGCCATCTTTACTAACCGGAAGTACACAAAGCGCTTCTCTTCTTCGTCGATTACAAAAAGGGTTTACATCCGTCGCTCGTCCCACTGCCGCCACCTGCTGGTGAGAACACCATTTATTACGCCTTCAAATCCACGAAGTTGGAGTCTGAGGTTCCAGATGTGTCACTAATGAGGGAACTGCCTGTTAAACATCTGGCAGTTCTAATTTTATCTCTATTATATTATATATTATTATTATTATATATTAGCTATTGAAGTGTGTGTTTTCATCGTGCTATTAAGGCCTTCAGGCAAAAAGACTGTGGATGCCTTTGAGTCTGAAAGATTAAAAAGATCTAAAATTATTAGAAATATAGAATTCCACTCTAAAGAAAATCATCTACAGGACCACCGCCGCTGAAAATTGAGCCAGAGAGTCGACCATTTTTTATTTCTATAAGTGGAAAGACCACACTGAAGGAAAAAGCAAAAAAAAAAAAAAAAAAGATTTTCGTCACCACCTGTGGACAAATTCTTCTGCTGGTGTTTAATCCTATTTGATACATGCATTTGTTCACGACATCAAATTCAAAACTTACAAAACTGTCTGCTTAGATATCATCAGCTGATCACTCCAGAAACTCAATAAGACATATTAAACATTCTGTGATCGGGTCATCTCCTCAACAGTAAATCTAAATTATTACCATGAAACCGGACATAGGAGGGATTGAATGAGGTTAGACTGAAAGTCAGTCATAAAATTAGATGTGAGATTTACAACCAGATAAAATCTATGTTGATGAGTTCTGTGACGATGATGTTAAATGTGTGTATTTTTGTGTTTATCTCGTTGTACAAATTCTTTGTGGTGCAAGAAAAAAATAACTGACAATAAAGTATCATCACAATCATTTGATGCACAAAGAAGTCTCCAAGAACTCCTGAATTTCATCACAGCATCAGCAGGTAACCATGGCAACGTTTGGTGTAAAGCGATGGTACAGATTTGATCTGCCAACGAACTGAACGTGTCCAGACGTAAACATTCATGCACAGTGAAAAGATGCAAAGCAGCAGAATTAATATTATATTCTACGAGTGAGCGTTTTACTGAAAAAATACATTTGGATGTCACCAATATTTTAAATTGTAACTAATTTTACACATTTTTCTCAGTAGCTGCCAAAGATGAGTTCCATTTACTGTTATTTCATTCCACGTAATTCGTTCCTTCCCATCAAGACTGCATCATGTAGATTTAATGTGAATTGAAGACGAACAAAAACAACTCTTTTCACTGTGGTTTTATTCTTTTTACTGTATTGATGTGAAAGAGAAATCTCTTAAATCATGACTGCACTTTACAGCATTATATTCATATACGTATATATATAAAAAAAAAAAAAAAAAAAAATCCAGTTTTGAACTATTTCCACGTTACAAAATTAAACCCAGATCAGGTGATTATCAAGAACAACAATAACATACTTGCACTTAAAGAGGCCATCTGAACAACACTCCCTCCGCCACGTTAATAACTGGATAACACACAAGCTCCTGCTTCCATCCATCCGACCGATGTGGAAACGACGGAGCGAGCAGCTCAAATTTTGGCACCCGATTATCAGCCGTGTGTTGGGCTTCTCACGGATTCCTTTTTAAGTGCAGTACTTTTTAGCTGCTGCTTCAAAAGGTGGTCAAACGGTGTAAAAACAAAGCGTAACGCAGAAATAACTCAGCTGCAACCCAAAATAACACACGAGCCAGAATCGAGGCTGCTTTGGCGAACGAACAGCACCAACACCAATTATTGGTCACTTTGGGATCGAGATACGAGCGTGAGTGAGATGTGGAGAATTTGACGTCCAGATTTGTGTTTCTTCCGTCTGCCGTGCTGCAGCCGCACCGAGCGCTCGTCTTCATGCACGGCAGCGCTGGAGTCGCCGCAGGCAGACGGAGAGGTAGTGTGTATGGTTGAGGCCTCCTCAGTGTGGCGTACTAACGACCTAGTCACTAGCAATCACAATGTCATGAAACAAAATCAAAAACAACAAACCACAGCCAAACAGTTAGAATCATGATGTACGGACCAACGGAAACAAATCTCGTACCTCTCGAAAGAGTTTTCAAAGAAATGGAGCGGCGAGTCTAAACGGCCGCAGAGCTGCTACATGTGTCTGGGACGTTTTCTAAAACGTGAAGTCTTTAACTGTACAAAAAACGGAAGAAAGCAAAATTCAAATACACACGTATGAGCGGTTTGATGGGTGAGAATGATGAAGACTGATGAGGAGGAAGATAAAGGTGAAGAAATGAGCTGACGTTACAGCGTTTTTAAAGATGTGGATACTGCACTTATTAGGCGTTAAGTTTTCTCTGGAGCAGAAAAGAAAAGTGTGTTTGTCACCAGTTTGGATGAGAGCAGCGAGGTCGACTCATGTTTGACCGGTCTCCTGGTCCGGAGCTTCACCTGTCAACGCTTCACCTGCTGCAGAAACATCCGTTTCTGACTCTAAACTCAGCTGCATGTTACATTCAGCTTCGACATGTTCACAAGTTTAATCTTAGTTTTTTTAAATGAATGAATCAGGTGTTTTGGCCCTGATTTCTGTTTCCTCTGTTCTTCACATGTAACCAGCATTCATGTCCAGAAACTCTCCTCCAACCGCGTCATGTGACAGCAGAATATTCACTCACTGAAAATCAAACAGTCTCTAGTTTTCAGGTTTTTTTGTCTAAAATCTCTTTGAGCTTGACGAGACGACGTTCTGGCTCCTCGATAGAAACGAGGATGTCGGCGGACCGTCGGCCCAGATCCAGATGTTTCAGTGGAACAACAGGTGTTCGTGGGCTCGCTGGTCAGGTGACCTTCCTGTAAACCTTCCACACGGACCTCCAACATACATCAGGTCTGTTTTCAATTTCAGAATCAGTCAGCAGCTTTTGGTTAAATAGTCGAGCTGCACTTCATTATTTATCATTTCATTAATTAGTCTCTGATTTATTCGTTTAGAAATGTTTTTAGAGCTTAACTTTGTTTTTCGTCCTAATAACGGTCCAAATATTTTCCATTTATAATGATAGAAAAATGAGAAAAGTAGTAAATATTCACATTTTAAAAGATGGAACCAGATAATGTTTAAAAATGACAAATTAATGATAGATTATCAAAATCTTAATTATTTTCCTGTTAAAACAGTTTCAGCACTAAATGAATCTGATCATTTTCAACATTATTGGATGTCTTTTTACATTATTTGCTCTTTTTTAAACCTTGTTCCTTCATCAGGACGATGAAGGACGGAAACATAGAACCATAAGTCGGTAGAAGAAGCTTTGTGTCGTCGGTGCTGAACCACCTGAACTCTGATGTCTGCAGGTCCGTCTGCCGTAAAACGGAGAAATCCAAACGGTACAAACATTGGAAACCGAGCACAAAGGCAAGAAGTGACGAGTGTCTGAAGTCTGGCCCCAAACCCAGTGAAAGATTACATTCTGATCGTTGGTGGTGTTCAATGTGTCGCAGTGCTTTCTGCCAACAGATACTGCAGCGTGGATGAGACCCCCCCACCTTAAAGGAATAGTTCACCCAGAAATAAAGACGTGATTATCTCTGAAGGTCGGTCGGCTGAACTGGTTGGTCACATGTTTGTCTTCACCTTCTCAGGTTAAAACCAGTTTTGGTTTATCTTTAAAATTACACTAATTGATTCATTTTCCTCATTTGAGCAGCAAAACAGACTAAAAACCCTCAATTATCATAATACAACCTTACAAAGTTGGTTTTTACAGTTTTTTGTTTTACGTATTTTGCATTATTTTAAACCGTTTAGCGAGCAAACTGCTGCATATTGACAACGTGTGGACTCAAACATACATGATGAGTCATGTTTGAGTCCAACGGAAGAATCCGGTCTATCCAATATTTGCTCTTCTTCCAGTCACTAACTGTGTGTCTGCTGTTTGATGTACAGCAGGAAGTCTACAGCTGATTTATTGGAGCTTTTTTTTTTTTTTTTACTGAAGAACAGCTGTGAGCACAGTAAAACCAAAACAATGAGCTGAAAGATGCTAAACAATCAATAATCCCCCATTGGCTCATTACTACCATCGACAGGGAATACAATTTAATTAATTATATTTTGTTTTTTCTTAATGTGGGATAACTTTCGACAACAACCTATCAGGGTATTTTATGTTTCACAAACATCAATAAATGGGACGAACTATTCCTTTAACAGAAAAACAGACGTCACAGCTGAAGCTGCTGTGGTCAAAATATTACAAGTTCCCTTCATCCTTACAGAGCAGGGTGAGTGTATATATATACAAGTACATTATGAGAATACAAGTGT
>NW_027185442.1:560351-562851 GCF_022577435.1 Embiotoca jacksoni
CTCTCCTCTCCTCCTCTCCTCTCCTCCTCCCCTCTCCTCTCCTCTCCTCCTCCCCTCTCCTCCCCTCCCCTCTCCTCCCCTCTCCTCTCCTCCTCTCCTCCTCCCCTCCCCTCTCCTCTCCTCCCCTCCTCTCCCCTCTCCTCTCCTCCTCTCCTCCTCCCCTCCCCTCTCCTCTCCTCCTCCCCTCTCCTCCCCTCCCCTCTCCTCCCCTCTCCTCTCCTCCTCTCCTCCTCCCCTCCCCTCTCCTCTCCTCCCCTCCCCTCCCCTCTCCTCTCCTCCTCCCCTCTCCTCCCTCCCCTCCCCTCTCCTCTCCTCCCCTCCTCTCCCCTCTCTCCCTCTCCTCTCCTCCTCTCCTCCTCCCTCCCCTCTCCTCTCTCCTCCCCTCCCCTCCCCTCTCCTCTCCTCTCCTCCCCTCTCCTCCCTCCCCTCTCCTCTCCTCCCCCCCCCCTCTCATCCTTCTCCTCCTTTTGTCTGGGGACATTTCACACTCAACACACGTTATTAACATAAGGGAGCAGCAGCTTCCCCCACCAGTCTGAGAGCAGAAGTCTGTTTCTGTCTGGATGTTGTTTTATTGTTTTGTTGTTTTATTGTTTTGTTGTTTTATTGTTTTGTTGTTTTGTTGTTTTATTGTTTTAGTGCTGGTCTTGTGGTGACACTTCCTCCCACATACACACTGCTGCATGTGCAACTTCTGGTCATTATTACAATACCAATAAACAGGTTTCCTCCAGATGCTTTTTGTTTTTTTTAATTAACTTTAAAAAAAAGAAGCTGTTATGTAAAGAAGTAGTGGAGGAGTAACACCACCATCCAGGGTGGAGGAGTAACACCACCATCCAGGGTGGAGGAAGCATTAGTGCACCACATAGCAAAATATTTCATGTTTATATTGGTCATACATGAACAAATGTGCTCGTATGCGCTGCCTAAATTTAAATTAAATGTATTTAACCATGTTTGACAAAGTAGCCTAAACGCAACTTTTTATTGTGAAATCTAAAAATAATCAAGTCAAAATCGGGTTTGTGAGCGATTATCCAGATGTTAAAATCATGTGGTACTTCTGAGCTGACCCAACATGTTGGGCCCAGATGAGGGGAATCTGCTCGGGTCCGTGACGACACAAACTCACTGTTGTTTCACACGTTTTATTCATGTTAACACCGACTTCATACACGAGATAATAAAGCCTGAACAACCAGGCCTTCATACATTCCCACTGAGCTGCACCAATCATCAGGACTTACATGTAAAAATAGAGACAGAGCATATAATGCTGCATATTTACCAAATATATAAATATTACATTTGTACTGATTGCCCTTCCATGACGTAGCAGATTAAAAAAATGTCATGGGTTGAAGGATAGATGAGAAACATTTACTCCAGCTGATTCAGAGAAAAGTATAAACTCAAAAACAAACAAACCACCAAAATGTTTCCTTTTTAAAAAAGAAGAAAAGAAGAGACCCAAACACATTTAAAAGAGAGTGAGAGAGGAGTGTGTGTGAGAGAGAGTGTGAACCAGCAGCAGGACAAACTTTAGCAATATGTCCCGGGTCCTGACCATCCACTGACCACACTGAATGCTGATGAGCTTGTTGCCATGACAACAGGACAGCCTCAGAGGCCACGAGGTTATTGGGTGGTGGGGTGATGATGCAGGAGTGTGTTTGTTTGGGGTGACGTGGGGTTAAAGCTCTGGATGAAGAAAAAAAAAAGAGTGTGTGGTGGTGGTAGGAGGTGGGGGGGGGGGGGACACAGTTGCACTTTTGGTGCCGGCTACAACATGCAGCTGCTACACGAGTCGCATCAGAGCTGCACTCAGTAACTCAGAACCACCCAACTCACGTCCTTTCATTTACAGCTCATCTTTGTTTTTGAATGTTTATTATGATTCATTTAATAATTTAGGTTGTTTTTCAAGCAAAAATACCAAAAATTCCTCTTAAACCAAATTTATCTGACGGGATAATAAAGGGAATATTTCAGGGTTTCAGGTTGGTGGTCGTTTTGGGTTTAATTAAAACCGTGTTGCATTCTAACCAGCAGAGAATAAGATTTCCAAGTAATAAAAACAATAGTTGAGATGCAACTTAAGTTTGCAGCCATTGAGTTCCATTCATTTCTTTACAGAAGCAATAACAGACCTGGAAACCAAAGATGTGAAACATCAGTGAAAACGTGAAGTGATTTGAAGGAGCTGAAGGTTGCAAACGGACCGCAGCGGTTCTGGAGCTACGAAGATAAAAGTTATTGTGCCACTGAAAGCAGAAGTTTGTCCATCTGTCCGCTTCAAAGGATCCGGCACCAAAAGCACCATAACATTTCCAAAGAGTCCAAAGATATCCTCTCTTAGTTAAATATGGAGGGTGTTACATCTCATCACCAGCGTCCATCGAGGGCCAACTTCAACCAGGATTATTTACTGATGGAGTGAGTTGAGGTGGATTAACATGATTATCTGATGTGTCCAAACATCATCAACACGCAGGAG
>NW_027185442.1:567851-602851 GCF_022577435.1 Embiotoca jacksoni
ACACACACACACAAATAAATTCATTAAAACACATCTACAAACATCCCTGATGGCGGAGTGGAAGAGTCTCTCACCGCGCTGGGAAAAGGGAACTCAAATCTGACGCTGGCATCCAGGTCGTGAGCAGAGAGGCCTGCGGGGGGGAGAGAGGTCGCTGTGAGTACATTTGACAGATCGCCGGCTGGTTATTGGAAACACGCAGACGCCTTCGGTACCTGCAGGAGTTGGTAGGTTGACGCCCCGGATGACGTACAGCATCAGGTCGTTGAGCGTCAGGTTGGGGTAGATCCTGCAGAGCAAACACAGGAGAGATGAGCAGTCAGCGCCAGACAGCAACCAGCCCAACAACTGAGTGAGTCACCGGGCCGTGAGCCGGGTCTGATACCGGCACAGAGCCAGAGCGAGCACACTGAGTCACTCTGACTCATCCACCACTCCGTCTAAAAAACATTTTTTATAATTACATAACTGATGTGTAGGGTATTAAATAAAAAGGAGGGAGTCACTGATCTGCTGATTGATGAGGTAGAGCAGTGACATCATACCAGAGGACAGCTAAAAAAAAGTTTCATAAACTGCTGGTATCAAGTATCATAGGAATCCACTGAATCTGAAACTTCCAGACAGGATAAATAAATTGGGTTTATAAGGTCAGTGTATTGATTTTTTTGGATTAGAAATCCTATACATTTTATAATGAATGAATTGTCACCAAGTTGTGAACAGAAGTTAAATAAACTAAATGAAATCTCTCAGAAATCTTGATTGCCCTGATGATGAATGGCTTCACCAACATCCAAGATATTTCACTGACGGCTGAGGAAAAGTCACCAACGTAGGATTCATCACCAGCGAATGTTTAAGAAAAATAAATCATGGAACGCCATTGAACAGAGATATTTTAGTCTGGCCCAAACTGACCAACCCTTCGGTATAACAATATATAATATCCATTATTAATGAAGCTGTGCTCTGTGAGTTGGCTGCTGACTTGACAGAGTTGAGGGTCCTCTCCTCTGTGCGGCATTTTGGGACCGGCTGACCGTTGGAGTAGGCGTTCCTCAGGATCTCGATGCTCTTCATACACTCCTCCACCAGCCTCTCGTACCTGGGGAGACCAACACACCCACTTCACACTCAAATCTCACATCATGGTGATACAGCAGGGTTGTGAAACCACATCTAAAGGAAAAAGAAGCCCTTTTAGGGTGAGAAAGAAAGTTGAATGCATAATGTGAATGTATGTACGAGTTTGTGAAAGAAGTCTGTGAAGAAAACATGTAAAATATGCAGTGTGACATTAAAGTTACGCTGCATATATTATAATGATGAGATCACAGTGTTGGCAAAATACTTCACAACTACTCAAAAGTGCGTTGTTGAATAAATCAAAGTATATTCATTAAATCAAGACCAAAAAAAATAACAAACATTTATTAATTTTGGGCTTTTGACTTTTGTTCAGACTGAATAAGTTTTAAGAAACTTTGTGATTTATTGCTTAATTTTGTAAAATGTACAACTAATGAACCAATTTGGAGGTTGTGATGTTTTTAATAGTTACCTGTCACCTTTCAGTGGTGGTAAAAATTATAATATTGTGACTTCATTTATACTCGTATCGAGTTAAAATACAAGAAAAAAGAGGGTTTTACTGTGAACTCCATCATAGCTGAAAATAGTGTAGTAAATAAAATGTATATAAATAAACATGTCTTACTTTAGAGCCTCGGCCACGTTGCCGATGCTCGTGAACTGTTGAGAGCAGCCCAGACATTTCTGTCCATCGAGATACAGAACAAAAAATGGATGTCAAGGACAACAAAATGTAGAAAAACTGTGACTTAAAATCTATTTAAAAAGCTGAACAACCATAAAAGTGATGAACAATCTTTAAGGCCAGAATCGTAACTACTACATGATATCAGTATGTAAAGAGCTCTTTGATTTACAGAGAGATTTAGGAGGCTCACTTTTAGATAAAATGTACTTGAAAGGGGAGGAAAGGTGTGTCTTAACCTCGTGCTGCTTTCGCAGAAGATCCATGAGGCCTTGGTACTTCTCAGAGGAGCGAGGGGAGACGGGAGACGTACGGGAGCGAGCCAGGGAGAAGTCCTCCTCACTGACCGGAGCATTGGGAATCTGTTGGGAAGGAGAAGATTAAAGCGTGCACAGGGAAAAGAATAGGTGCAAAAACACAGCGCAATTCAGAAATTAAAAGTTGAATAGATGTAATACGTGAGGTTTGGAGCTTACACCTCAATCTAATCAACCGATTGTCCGTTTCCTGTCCGCCAGAAATTAATAACTGTTTCTACATTTGTGTAATATCCTGCTGACAAACAATAACACAAACTAACGGACAAACTAACACACTGCGGGACCGAGTCAGAGAAACTAATTCATGAAGCAAAGTCAGATACAAGTGAGGCAAAATGAATGTAATTCATATGGGATAAATGGCACCTGTATGAAATATGAACTCTAGGATGAGGACAAAAATATGCAGAGACACAAACACACAGAGGCTGTTTGGATTTCACTTCTTATCATCTTCTATTCGGGTCACAATTTGTGTTTGCACACCTCACACATTCAGCTGCTGCTGTGACAACCTGCTCAACACACACACACACACACACACACACACACACACAGACAGACAGACACACACACAGACAGACAGACACACACACACACACACACACACACACACACACACACAGACAGACACACACACAGACACACACACACACACACACACACACACACACAGACAGACAGACAGACAGACACACAGACAGACAGACAGACAGACAGACAGACACACAGACACACACACACACACACACACACACAGACAGACAGACAGTATCTTCTTGTGTATCACTAATTTGCACATGGAAATACATGTGTAACCTTGGTGATGTCGACGGGCAGGCCGGCCTTGGCGGCGGTGATCATGGGGTCCAGTCCTTTGGCGTGTCGCAGGTGCTGCGCTGCTCCCGTCATGTCCTGCAAACAACAGACGCGTGGATGAACATGGAGGAAGTTCACCATTCAAACAAAACAACAGGCAGCTGCGATAAAGACGTCTACAAAAATACAACGATGGCAGGGAATCTATCGACAGCAAAAAAAAAGAAAAACAAGCCCAAATCTTACTTTCATCTGTTTGGAGCGCAGCGCTGAACGCAAAAAAGCCTGTCGCCTTAGCAACAGGAAATCCACTTGCTGCTGGGCTACAATGATAATTATGAGAAAAAGAGGTGAAACTTTGTGTTGTGCAAACACCTTGACACATCTTATACGCGTGTGTGTGTGCGTGTGTGTGTGCGTGTGTGTGTGTGTGTGTGTGCGTGTGTGTGTGTGTGTGTGTGTAGGTCTGTGAACACACCTTTCGGTACCAGTTTTGGAGCCGAGGAGCCTCCAGGGGTCTTTGCTCTCTGAGCAGGTGGACGCACTGCAGGCTGCAGAGAGAAGGATCATCAGACACTTCTAGATAGAGTATTGTCCTATTATACCTCCCTTAAATATGTTCAGATGGTTTCTATAAATCACTGCATGAATATTCTTGAATTACAAGCAGAAAAATGTTGTTCCAGGGACGAGGTGCAGCAGAGAAAACAGAGCTGATAGAAGCTCCAGACGCTGGAACGGCACAAACTAGAGCGTTCCTCTCTTCGGTCCCGATGCAGTCACATTTCTTAGTGGTACAATAATAATTTGACCATTGTTAATGTTAATGTTAATCTTCATTGTTTGTGTTTTTACCTTAGCAGCCTCTCTCTGTCTGTCCTCTTCTTCATTTTCTGCGTCTGCATCCTGATTTGCTATTTTCATAGCGGTTTCCAGGACCCCCATGAAGCTCTGCTGAGCCCCCTCTGAGCCCTGGAGCGGCGGACAGCCTGGAGGAGCAGCACACACGTGAATAACTCGACACCCTATCCTGGAGGTCAAACCCTGACACACACGCCTGCATTCAAACGGTCACCTGGTGGCACAGGTAGATCGGACAAGCTGACAGGTCGGCCGGCTTTCTGAGCTCTGATGGCATCCTGGTATTGCTGTTAAATAAAAGAAGAGGATATTACTGATAATTCTGTTTTTATTTTTCACAGGAATATTTCTTCCTCAGATACTCTTTCATTATTAGAAACTCATTTCAAATGCTGCCGATATTATGTGTGATCATCAATGTTCCTGTTTTGTGAGGCTTGTCATTTATATTTAAACAACCCTATTTGCGTTAACACACCCGCTCCAGTTTCACACGTTCACTCCACTCAAACACAAAGAGGTTCCACCACAATACAAAGTGGTGTCTCGCATATAAAGTCAAACAGAAGAGAAAACCGAGAGATGCTACAAAAGCATGACTCCTACATGGAAATCATTAATGTGGTTCCACTCCTCCAAAAACAATCTACATTCACAACATCCAGGACTTTTTTTCTTTCGTGGGCATGATGCTGTTGTGTTCAGTCATCCGGCCTCAGCCGACTCCACTCTTCCATCGTTCTCACTGTGACATCTGCGATACTGAAGACACAACGCAGGCCTTAATGGAGGTTTCTCTGACAGGTCAAATGAGCAATAGAAGCGGTTACAGTCAAAGCAAAGGAGGGTTTCCAGTCTAAATAAGATGAGTCACACCAGTTATTCAGGGAAATAAGAAAAACACGTCATCTAATGGCAGCACGGAGCCGGGAATACGAAGCACAGCACCAACAGCTGCACGGTCCTCCCTGTTGGACAAAGGACTCGTCTCGTCCTGCTAGATATCAGAGACGTTTGACATCGCGGGAAAACGTGGATGGAATTTAAAAGAAGTGAATGAGGCTGGTTGGAGTCATACCGAGCAGATCATATCAATGATCACGCTTCCACACACACACAACACGAGTCCAGGAGTTCCTCAGGGTTCTGTGCGAGGTCCAACACTTCTCACACTGTTCATGCTTCCCTTTGGTAATTAGGAAGCACATCATACATGTTGATAGCAATGCAGATGAGATTCAACCATATTAATCTATGAAACCCAAACAGTTAATCAAACTTTAAGCATGTCTTGAAGACATAAAGGCCTGGACGATCTGCAAATTTCTATTTCTAATTGAAGTTATTATGGACCTAATCACCATAGAAACGCACCATTTCACCATGTAGTTATGATGGACAGCATTGCCTTGGCTTACTGTTCGACTGCGAGGAGCCTTGGAGTCATGTTTGTCCTTTAACTCATGCATAAAGAAAGTCTCTGGGACGGACTTTTTTCATCTGTGCAACATTGTCAAAATCTCAGAGTGATGCTATAAATATAATAAATGCATTCATTACTTCCAGGCTGGACTATTGTAACTCCTTATTACCAATAACTCTCTGAAAAGCCTCTAGGGGATTTTAAAATGCTGCAGCAACAGTTCTGACAGGTTTTAGTTTCCCTGGGAACTCAACAATAGAGTTTAAAATCCTTCTCCTTGTACACAAAGCCCTCAATGACCAAGCACCATCTGATCTTAAAGACCTCATAGTACCAGAACATCCAAGAAGAGCACTTTGCTCTCAGATATCAGGCTTACTTGTGTTAAGTAGAATGGGAGACAGAGCGTTAAGCTTTCAGGCTCCTCTTCTGTGGAAGCAGATCCCAGTTTGGGTTTGGGAGCCAGAGATCCGCTCTACTTTTAAATCATGATGAAGACTTTCTAATTAGGTCAATATGTCAGGTGATCCTGAACTAACTCCTTATCACGCTGCCTCGGGCCTGATTTGGGATTTTCTTCTTTTTGTGAACATTAGTTTTTAAATATGTGTTGTATTATTGGCTTCCTTTTTTATTTGTTTTCTAGCTGTGTGCTATTTTGTGATTGTAAAGTGTTCTAGGATCATGTTACATCGTGATTTTACAATAATAATAAAAATAAAACTGAACTGAATTAATATTTTCTGGAATATTTCATGTCTTCATTATTTAGTTTCAGTAAGTATGGGGTGTATTTCTCTCCCTTTAGAAACAGCAGCTGGAGTATTTGAAGGGCATGGTGTATACCTTCACAATGCGTTGATGCATGCGAGCCTTACGATCATCTCCTTTGCGCTTAGCTCCCTCTGCTGCCGACTTGTAGATGTCCATCCTCTGCTGCAGGGCTTCTGCTACACTGCTGGGAGCAGGAAGGTCTTCACGAGGCAGAGACAGACACACACACACACACACACACACACACACACACACACACACACACACACACACACAATTCAACATGACACAAGTATATATTTTTTTTAATCATTTGCACTATGCTAACTAGTTGAACAAAAAGTAAGCGGACTGCTGGAGTCTTACCAGTAGGGGGCACCTTGCTGGCAGTAGGAGCAGCAGGAGGAGCAGGAGCAGCAGGTCTGGAAGAAGACTGAGGAGGAGGAGGTGCATGGTGCTCTGCCACTACCTCTCCTGCAGATGATCAGACAGCAGTGGAGGGTGGACATGGGTTACTATTCTCAAAGGATGGTTCAGTTCATCACATGGAAAGAGTCTTTCAGGTTTTTTTGTACATTATTTCAAATTTACTATTTACTTGTGGAGAATCAGACAGCTGTGGTCTGATGATGCAGTTATAAAGTGAAGAGTAGTGATGCACTGATGCAGCTCTCTTCCTGCTGCTAGTGAGGAGCAGCCTACTTTTTAATATGCGGTGAAATATTTGCAGAATCTTCTGTTTAAACACAGATTAAAAACATCAAGTTGTTTACTCCTTATCTCCATACTCAGATTAAATAGTCGATTTCACAACATTTTTCCACCATTAAGAAACTCTTTTTCGCAAATTGTTTGGGCCAATATTAATACCAGGAGCAGGCGGCAGTGAGCTCAGGTGTACTGGTTGGTCTCGGTCCAGCGCCTCCAGCAGGATGTCGAGCTTCTGCAATAATAAAGGAGGACGACATTATTACCTCCGATTCCCTTTCAGACGTGTGACACCAAAACAAAGTGATTCACTCCAATGATCCGACTGACATGGTTCTGGTTCTGTTACCTTGGCAGTGAGGTAGTGCTGCTTGGCCAGGTCGATGTCGCCGCTCTGTTTGGCGTGTATGGCAGCCATCTTATACTCCCTCTGTCTGGACAGCACGGCCTGTTTGAGCTCTGAATGGAGGGAAGACAGAAGGTAAAACAGGAAATAAACCGTAACAACTAGCAGGTCCAGCTCTGCAGAAATCTGCTGCTGTGCGTTTATTTAGAAAGACATAGATACATATGCATATATGCTGTAGTTTGCTCTGAGTGTTGTCATGACAATACCAACCAAAACCAACACTGTAACATCAGTAGTTGGCTCTCCTTCGAGCATTAAAACCGGGTCAGCATTAGATAAATCTGACTTTTTATTTAATTCATTGACCTTTTATTTAAAATTTCATACAATCTGAAAGTTTAAACTTATTTTAAAAGCATTTTAAGCCTGTAGTCTAAAATAAGTTTTAACAGTGCAGGAGGTCCCTGTGTACGACTGCAATGTGTTCTGAGATAAATGACGGCTGAAAAATATCAAAAGTTCTGGTTGAGACTTCATGACGAAGGTAAAATGTGGGCTGATTTTAAACCAGGTGAGAGCAGCTGTTTCAGTGCCTGTGTTTACCTGAGTAGTGTGTGTCAGGTTGTTGTGTGTTTACCTGAGTAGTGTGTGTCAGGTTGTTGTGTGTTTACCTGAGTAGCGTGTGTCAGGTTGTTGTGTGTTTACCTGAGTAGTGTGTGTCAGGTTGTTGTGTGTTTACCTGAGTAGTGTGTGTCAGGTTGTTGTGTGTTTACCTGAGTAGTGTGTGTCAGGTTGTTGTGTGTTTACCTGAGTAGCGTGTGTCAGGTTGTTGTGTGTTTACCTGAGTAGCGTGTGTCAGGTTGTTGTGTGTTTACCTGAGTAGTGTGTCAGGTTGTTGTGTGTTTACCTGAGTAGTGTGTGTCAGGTTGTTGTGTGTTTACCTGAGTAGTGTGTCAGGTTGTTGTGTGTTTACCTGAGTAGTGTGTGTCAGGTTGTTGTGTGTTTACCTGAGTAGTGTGTGTGAGGTTGTTGTGTGTTTACCTGAGTAGTGTGTGTCAGGTTGTTGTGTGTTTACCTGAGTAGTGTGTGTCAGGTTGTTGTGTGTTTACCTGAGTAGTGTGTGTCAGGTTGTTGTGTGTTTACCTGAGTAGCGTGTGTCAGGTTGTTGTGTGTTTACCTGAGTAGCGTGTGTCAGGTTGTTGTGTGTTTACCTGAGTAGTGTGTCAGGTTGTTGTGTGTTTACCTGAGTAGTGTGTGTCAGGTTGTTGTGTGTTTACCTGAGTAGTGTGTGTCAGGTTGTTGTGTGTTTACCTGAGTAGTGTGTGTGAGGTTGTTGTGTGTTTACCTGAGTAGTGTGTGTCAGGTTGTTGTGTGTTTACCTGAGTAGTGTGTGTGAGGTTGTTGTGTGTTTACCTGAGTAGTGTGTGTCAGGCTGTTGTGTGTTTACCTGAGTAGTGTGTGTGAGGTTGTTGTGTGTTTACCTGAGTAGTGTGTGTCAGGTTGTTGTGTGTTTACCTGAGTAGTGTGTGTCAGGCTGTTGTGTGTTTACCTGAGTAGTGTGTGTCAGGCTGTTGTGTGTTTACCTGAGTAGTGTGTGTCAGGTTGTTGTGTGTTTACCTGAGTAGTGTGTGTCAGGCTGTTGTGTGTTTACCTGAGTAGTGTGTGTCAGGCTGTTGTGTGTTTACCTGAGTAGTGTGTCAGGTTGTTGTGTGTTTACCTGAGTAGTGTGTGTGAGGTTGTTGTGTGTTTACCTGAGTAGTGTGTGTCAGGTTGTTGTGTGTTTACCTGAGTAGTGTGTGTCAGGCTGTTGTGTGTTTACCTGAGTAGTGTGTCAGGTTGTTGTGTGTTTACCTGAGTAGTGTGTGTGAGGTTGTTGTGTGTTTACCTGAGTAGTGTGTGTCAGGCTGTTGTGTGTTTACCTGAGTAGTGTGTGTCAGGTTGTTGTGTGTTTACCTGAGTAGTGTGTGTCAGGTTGTTGTGTGTTTACCTGAGTAGTGTGTGTCAGGTTGTTGTGTGTTTACCTGAGTGGTGTGTAGCTGGCTGGCCGGGGGTAAGAGGGGTGAGGGGGGAGATGACAGGTGTGTCTGGGGTGATGGCAGCTGCAGGTTTCTGGGGAGGAGTCAGAAGCGTTGGCTTCATACTGGGCGCTGCTGGCGCCGCCTCCCTCAGAGGTTTCTGATTGGTGGGTGGGCGGGGCATCAGCGCAGGCTCTGACACTTCTGGTTCCTTCAGCGCTTCAGACTCGGCCTTGACGTTGGACTTCCCTCCGAGAGCAACAGGAGGAGGGATCTCCTCTTCACTGATTGGTTTTCCTCTCTTGACAGATGTCAGCATGGTCTGTAATGTCTGGGGTTGCAGAAGACAAACATCATGCATGTTTTGAACATGAAATTATAACAATGTTCAGTGAAATTGGAAAGTGTCCGAAGACCAAGTGCAGGTTAAATGGGGTTAAATCCAGGTGAGGTGTTTCCCTGTTTCTTCTTCTTCTCACCTTCAACCCGCGGTCATATCTTCGAGCTTTGCTGGTTTCTCCTGCAGCCTTGGCGTTGGACACGGCAGTCTTATACATTTCAACGCGCTCCAACAGGCGGGACTCCAACCCGGTGGCCCCGCCAGGAGCAGCAGGAGGAGACGAGGGGGAGGTGATGCTGGCGTTAGGAGGTGGCGGGGGGGCGGCAGGATGAGCAGGGGGATGTTCACCATCATCCTCCAGAACTTCATTCAGTTCTGCCTGAACAGAAACACATTCAGGTCAGAGGAGAATCCAGAAGTATGAACTTCACAAAGCAACGTTTGGATCTGCTCATTATTTTTAATTATCTCATCAACTCTCCAAATCCTGAAGTTTTTCAGCTTTGATTTATTTTTTGACAAAGTGAAAACAGAAGTTTTGACATTAGAGAGCGAATGTGTTCAAATTACTTCCATGACTATCGATCACCAGAATAACTGGATATTATGTAGAGGGAGAAAATAGAGATTTTAAAAAGTGTGTGTGTGTGTGTGTGTGTGTGTGTGTGTGTGTGTGTGTGTGTGTTACCAGCAGATCTTCATCATCCTCTGAATCTTCCTCCATGTCTTCATCATCCAGATCTTTCATACATAGAGCTGTCATCCGCTCTATTTCCACCATGGCAACGGCAGCTGAGCAGAAATAAAGACGTCAAATATAAAGAACAAACATTTGGATGATGAAGATGAAGTCGTCTTCCTCACCTTTGTTCCCTCCTCCTCCTCCTCCTCCTCCTCCAACCAGACGGAGCAGCTCTGCCTCCAGCTCCTCATCATGTCCCTCATCATCCAGGCCTCCGTCCGGGGAGAGGTCCAGCAGCAGCCCCATCTGAGACAGACAGACAGGAGGACAGACAGACAGGAGGACAGACACACAGGAGGACAGACACACAGGAGGACAGACACACAAGAGGACAGACACACAGGAGGACAGACAGACAGGAGGACAGACAGACAGGAGGACAGACACACAGGAGGACAGACAGACAGGAGGACAGACAGACAGGAGGACAGACAGACAGGAGGACAGACACACAGGAGGACAGACAGACAGGAGGACAGACAGACAGGAGGACAGACACACAGGAGGACAGACAGACAGGAGGACAGACACACAGGAGGACAGACACACAGGAGGACAGACAGACAGACAGGTGATGAGTGAACAGTGAATATAATTGTATTGTTGACACTCCTCGTGATCAGTCCATCTTTTACCTGTTTGGCTCGAGCTGCCCCTTGACCCCGGGGAGGGGGGGGAGGGGGGTTCCGACTGCGACTCATGAACTGTTGAGACAGGTGAGGTTAGCGATGACGTCACACCGAAGGCTTCAATATTAGAGATCAAACTGTTCCGACGGGTTCGTATCGATTAGCTTCTGTTTCTTATGTTGGCTATCAGCTAACACTAATACTAACACTAATACTACTAACACTAATATTAATACTACTAATACTAATACTAATACTACTAACACTAATACTACTAATATTAACACTAATACTACTAATATTAATACAATAGCTACTGAATGTTCCGTTCACCTCGTCGGTTTCACGGACCGTGATGTTGGTGTTCGGGTCGGGTCAGTGTCCGGAACCCACACCGGGAGAGACCGACCGGCTGTTTGGACCGGGACAGCTGTTCTTTAACGTTCAGCTCGAGCTACCAAAACAACAAGAAGCTATGGAATTTACTTCCTACATTGCGTCGCCGGTGGCAACGCGCGTCGCGCTTTACGGCTGGACGGAACACGCCCATTACTGACGTAAAGCTCCAAAAAAAAAAATCACGTTTCAGGTGTTCAGGTGGGTAAAGTTTTATAATATGTAATTATTATATGTAATTTAACAACCTGTCACCGTCTCAGATTTACGATCTGATTTAATCTGCATTAATTAAATATTGATTTAGTTCAGTCTATCTAAACTTTTCAATCAATAAGCTCAGTGTACATTTGTTAGCTAGCTCATAAATATATTTAATGTTTTCAGAACATGTCAACCAGAACAATGTTCAGGCTTGTTTTCATGCTTTTCATTGAGTGAACTTCTTTTTATTCTTTTATGAAAGACAGATGGCCGAAGGGAAGGTCAACAGCAGCGGTAAAGATGTCACAATATAAACTGTTGAACTCACCTATTATATCAATGTTTTATAGTTTGGATTGAAACACTTATTTTACCTTCATATTAACAGCATCAGTTTACTTTGATTGACAGCCAGCTGCAGTGATTAATGGAGTTGATCCTCCTGTTTTCAGAGGACCGGGCTCCGACCCAGCTTCGCTCACTCAGGTCCAGGAAGAGGGACCGTCCAGGTGACGACGTCCCTCTCCACCAGCAGGTACGTCAGGACATTTAAACTGAACCACGTTCACAGCTCATCGAGACAAACTGTCGACAACTCGTTCTGTTTGTTTTTTTATTCCAGGACAGTGAAAGACATGATGAAGCAGCGGTTTCAACATCACTGCAGTCCGCTCAGCAGGAAAGAGATCCGACTACAAACCGGCGTGATCTGGCAGAACCGCCGAGTCTCACAAAGCCAGACGGCTCCCGTGAAGGAAAACGTGCCGAAGCAACAGATGTTAGAAATAAAGAAGAGATGGTCGTCAGCAGTGATTCTCAGCTGGAGAGCTGCAGAGTAAATTCTGATAATGAGACCGAGGAGGAGGAGGAGGAGGAGGAAGGTACCGGACCACCGGATCCTCTCCAAGTCTCTGAAGACCGCGACGGATCCTCCGTCACTCAGCCGAGTCCAACGGAGACCTCTCAGAGGAGTCTGGAGAGACATCAAGGAACCAGTCCAGACGGTGCCGGCAACATGTGCGTGGATGATGTCAAAGAAATCACGACGGAGTCGTCGTCAGGGTTACCGGCCAAAAAGAAGCGGAGGATGGGTACGTGTGGTCCGTCGGAGAAGGAGAGAGTTGAGAAACAGATGTGTCGTCACACAGCTGGCCCGGTTCTGTTCGTCGTCTCCACCACCTCCAGCACCCTCACCTGTCTCCATCCCAGCAGGGGGCCTCCCGGAGCAGAGCGAGGCCAAGCGGACGCCTCGGTCCGGTCCGACGCCTCGGTCCGGTCCGTGTGGAGGCGACGGCGGGTCGGAAACATGGTATATATGTCCCATCTTCAGGTTCTCCCTTCAGCTATTGTTTTTACACCCAGCGTAGTTTTAGCAGGTTTTATCAGCTTCAGTTCTGTTGGATTCGTTGTTCTTCATGTGGAGAGGTTTAAAAATCGATTTAGAACATTTCTCATTTCAAAACTTACACAGAATAAACTTTACTTCTGTAAACTTTTTATGCTTTTAGAAATAGAGGCAGAGTTCAGGTAGTTCTTCACCACAAAAAAAAAAAAAATCACAAAATAAAGTTCAAATTAAGACGGATGTTTTCTTCTTTTCATAGTGTTATTGTGGATTAATATTTAGTTCTAGTCAACGACACTAATTCAGGAAAAATCTGTAAAATTTACCTTTGAAAAAGGTAAATTTACTTTTTAAAATCCTATAAAATACAAAGCAGATACATTATTTTATGAGCAGGAATATACGTGATGTGGAAATCTTTTGTCACCACAGCACAGGAACCGAAGTTCACGTCGCTGTCTCCCCCTCAGAGGTGTGTGATCCCGGCCGCTCTGAGGAACGTCGTGAGGCTGACGGTCCGGAACAAACCGGTGACCCAGAAGAAGAAGGGGAGCTGCAGGAGATTACAGCAGACACAGCTGAGAAACAGAGGAAACCAGAGGAAGATGGATCAGCAGCAGCAGACTGTCGTTCTGCCGGGCCAAGAGATGAGAGGAAGGAGCAGATGACCGGTGGAGCGGTCGGAGGCGACGGAGGTGTAACGGGAGGATTAAAGTGCGGCTCAGCGACACTCGGCGTCTCCCAGAGGAAAGACAGAGTGAGTGGAGGCATGAAAACCTGATGAACAGGATTCAGAGGGAGGAAACCAACCGGCATGAAAACAAGACTGTCACATACATCCGTTCAAACAAGCCATTTGGTTGACACTAATATGTCCTTACTCAGTTTTCAGACCATATTTTTCCCTCAATTACTACAGTTTGTATTAATTATTTTGCAGTGTTGGTAACTAATGCTCCCTCACAAAGTCCTGTAAACAGTAGATACAGTATTATCTCTGAACGTGTGTTGAGCATTTCTCACCATGTTCTGATATTTTATAGACTAAAATATCAACTAAATATTCAATTTAAAAAATAATTTGCAAACTACATATTATTCATATTATTAGTTGAGTGCAGCCCAACTTTAAGCACAATTATGAAGACAGCTGTTTACTCCATATTGAGCTGCAGGTTCCCGTGTGTGTAAGTTTAACATGTACAGAAAGTGTGTATTTATGTTTGTTGCACTCAGCGTGATCTTGATGACGAACCTGCTGATGGACCTGAAGATGGTCCTGAAGATGATCCTGCTGATGGACCTGAAGATGGTCCTGAAGATGAACCTGCTGATGAACTGGTTGAAGAAACTGCTGATGGACCTGCTGATGGTCCTGAAGATGAACCTGCTGATGGACCTGTTGAAGAACTTGCTGATGGACCTGTTGAAGAACCTGTTGAAGAACCTGCTGATGGTCCTGCCTATGGACCTCCTGAAGAACCTGCTGATGGTCCTGCTGATAGACCTGTTGAAGAACCTGCTGATGGTCCTGCTGATAGACCTGTTGAAGAACCTGCTGATGGTCCTGCTGATGGTCCTGCTGATGGACCTCCTGAATTACCTCCTGATGGTCCTGCGGATGGACCTGTTGAAAAACCTGCTGATGGTCCTGCCTATGGACCTCCTGATGAACCTTCTACTCCTTCAGTGAATACTGAGCCCTCTCCGACCAGCGTCACCGCCGACCCATTTGGAGCCGGATGCTTCGATTACGTGTCGGACTCGCAGCTGAACACCATCGTTCTGATGTAAGACACTGAAGAAAGAATCACATGTTTCAACATAGTCAGCGCCTCATGAAGACTTCAGTAACAGAACATTTCAACTTCTCATCTGTCCTGTCTCCCACTGTCTCTCCTTCCAGTGAGGAGGAGGAGCTGAGGGAGGAAGATCCTGGTTCCTCAGACGGCCGTGAAGACGCCTCAGATCTGGTCTGCGGGCTCATCAGAGAAATCTCCTCTCTGAAGTTAGTTTCATTTATTTTCATCCACTGTTTCTTGTTATTTCATCACTTCCTCTTCCACCTCCTCCCTCCCGCAGCTGAACGTTTGACTTTTACTACCATTGGTCAGTTTCATCCTCTTCACCCCTCCACCCCCACCCCCCACCTCTGCTTCTATTGGCTGGAGTCAGATCTGTCAGCTATCCATCTCGTCCGATCAAACCCTGAAAGTTTTAGATCTGATGTAGATTAAATCGATCTGACATGTTGTGAGTTGGTAGTAATCAAAATACTATTTCCCCTCCATAGATCCACAAATTTGACAAATCAGTGAGAGAAAAATAAGCAAGTGTGAGAGAAACGGTGACAAAATGTTCGAATGAAGTTTGGATTAACAACAGTTCGGCAAAAGAAGAAGAGATTTATAAATTCACCTCAATGAAACTCAGCTGTACGTCGAGAAGTACAGAAAATATGAAGCGCTTCGTTTCTTCTATTATAACCTTTAGTTTCCTCCACTGTCTCTCAACGTCTTCACCCTCTGTTCATCTTGTCATCTTAAAATCTGGTAGAAAAGCACTGCACTGCTCAGAAAACCAAGTCAGGATTTAATCTGCGTCCTTCTTCTAGTCGAAAGGTGATGGCGGCTCACCGAGAGCTGGAGAACCTGCGTCGCACCTCCAAAGCTTCAAGGAGCTCCACATGTTGAGGATTCATTTCACGTTCCCGTCATCCTGATCTCACCGTTGCCCCGAGGGTTCATGGGTAAAGACGCCATCTTTTAGAAACATTTCAATATTTCACTCCTTTTTCACACTTCTGGCATCAACATCAGCTCCAATGTTCAGTTTGGTTACTTCGTTGTTTCGGTTCTTCCCAAATGAAGCTGCATGTTGTTTGTTCAGTCAGTAATCAGAAGATTATTAAGATCCAGAGAGGAATCAGCACACAGCTGGCTTATAGTCTGTCAAATGATTTCACAAATAGAGTGATGACATAAAATGAACACCGTTTAGATCTTTACAACTTTTAGCACACAAACTCATTCACAGTCGTTTTCGGTGTTTTTAGAGCTGGAATGTTGTTTTTAGAAGGATTGATATTAAAAAAAATGAATAAAAATAAAAAAAAATCAGCATTTCATCTGTCTGAAAAAGTAGTTTAATTTTCAAAATACCGCCCACAGTAGCAAAGTGATAAAGATACAGGCTTACAGTAGTGAAGGTTTTGGTTGATTAATGCAACAAGTCACTGCAGCACGATTCAAACAAACACTGAAGGATTTCAGAGATTTGGACACTTCTGTGATTTATATTAAATTTCCTGGCACTATCAAATAGTGTAAGGCCTCTTTTTTTTATTATTAAAAGACAGGAACATATATAGGCTAATAAAATGACCCTTAACAGGCTGTTAAATATATACAAAGAGAGGACGTGAATCCCACAAGTGACCTGGCAGGTAGAAGTCTGTACCGTGTTGTTCAGATCAGAGAACATACGAGTCGTTTAAAACGGCATCAGTTCAGCTGGACAGCGAACAAACTGTCTGTTGGCCACAAACACTTCAACCTTTGGTTTGTGTTCACACACAATATGAAAAATAAGATCAAATGTTCCTATTCTTAAACAGCAGCTGTTTAAAATAAAGTTTGATTGCTCTTCCACCTGCCACCTGAATCACAAGAGGAAGTTGTACTTTCAGTTTTCATGAATGTGGGCTGAACTTCACTGACTGAAGAACCAGGGAACCAAGAAGGGCTTCATTATTAGAACCTCACTGACTGAAGAACCAGGGAACCAAGAAGGGCTTCATTATTAGAACCTCACTGACTGAAGAACCAGGGAACCAAGAAGGGCTTCATTATTAGAACCTCACTGACTGAAGAACCAGGGAACCAAGAAGGGCTTCATTATTAGTGGAGTTAGTGTCAAGAACAGATTGTGAGTTTGGCCCTGCGCTGATGTAACAGATGGGAGTTATGATACCGTTAGTTTTGGCAAATAAGTGGACCCCCCCCCAACCCATCAGCCCCATGTGCATCATCCTGGGAGGAGCAGCTGATAGATGTCGAGCGAATGAGAAGAGAAGAAAGCCTTCGACGGACAAATTGTGAAATCCTCTGCGTTTCCTTCTGCTGTGGACAGAAAAACAGAAACAAAGGAATCCAAGCTGAAAACAGTTTTAAAACTCGTTGAAGATGTTTGAATGTCGGAGTATATTTAATATATCTGCTGTGAAAAACGACCCTTCTTCTATCTGACGGATTCTCCTCATCTTTAACCTCATGTGAGCTCTCATCAGAGTCACTGTGTGGGTGAAGAGCTTCACTGTTACAGAGAAACAGGTCTGAACTTTATCACAGGAGCACTTCCACATCATATTCAATGAACTAACAGTAAGTAGTTTGGACGATGGAAGAGTTCCTGTTTAGAAAGTACAACTCAACACAGAGCTGCTTTGTTCTGACATCCGGTCTCGGTTTACTAATCGAAGTTAAAGAGGCCCTTTGACCAAAGCCACCAACGCAGATATTGGAACTTACAGTCTTTAAATCAAATTGAGCCTTTATTAGCCAAATATGTTTTATGACCAATAGAATGTGAAGAAATTCCCATCACAAGTGATTCAAACACAGGAATTGTTGTATTGTTGTATAATGTTGTAAAGTTCCACTGGAAGGACTTTAGTGTTCATGGGTGTAATTAAGTCAATAAACTCTCCGACCATCACGACCGTGTCAGAGGTTCGTTCACACCTTCAAACACGGCCCACGGGTGGGCCTCTGAAACTAGAGCCCCTCAGGGAGAGGTAACAGTTTGGGTTAAAATTATCACTTGACACATGTTGTGCATTAAAGGTTACTACTTCCTTAAAGTAAACCGTTGTCGCCATGGCAACAGTAAAACAAACACTGTTGTAAACAACTATTCACCCAACCTGCCTCCTTTAAATGAAGGAAAATAAACGCGTCTATTCTCCAGCTCACACGGCAGCCACAATAAAGCATCCTATCGGACCTGAAGGCATCGTGTCCGTACCGATTTAATGTAAGGTCAAAGGTCATTTAATGATGAGACACCCAAGACACCAAATTGTCGTAACTGTGGGTTGTAATAAGCTGCTTTCACAAAAAGTCCTCAATAAAAACAAAGAGCAGACCTACCTCAGAACAGGGAGCAGGACTTTGGGGGTCTGAAAGGATTATCGCTGGAGGGCACCCCCATGAGGAGAGGGTCCTTGGAGGCATTCTGCATGCAGAAGTTTCTCAGATCAGCAGCAGCCTGGGACACCTGCACAGGTGACGGACACGTTACAGCAAAAAACAACATCAAGGGTCTTAACACGGCGTTGGGCCACGATGTGCAGCATCAGAGCACCATGGGGACCTCCGCCCAACAGGTAGGGCACTATATAAACCAGCATCAGAGCACCATGGGGACCTCCACCCAACAGGTAGGGCACTATATAAACCAGCATCAGAGCACCATGGGGACCTCCACCCAACAGGTAGGGCACTATATAAACCAGCATCAGAGCACCATGGGGACCTCCACCCAACAGGTAGGGCACTATATAAACCAGCATCAGAGCACCATGGGGACCTCCGCCCAACAGGTAGGGCACTATATAAACCAGCATCAGAGCACCATGGGGACCTCCGCCCAACAGGTAGGGCACTATATAAACCAGCATCAGAGCACCATGGGGACCTCCGCCCAACAGGTAGGGCACTATATAAACCAGCATCAGAGCACCATGGGGACCTCCGCCCAACAGGTAGGGCACTATATAAACCAGCATCAGAGCACCATGGGGACCTCCACCCAACAGGTAGGGCACTATATAAACCAGCATCAGAGCACCATGGGGACCTCCACCCAACAGGTAGGGCACTATATAAACCAGCATCAGAGCACCATGGGGACCTCCACCCAACAGGTAGGGCACTATATAAACCAGCATCAGAGCACCATGGGGACCTCCGCCCAACAGGTAGGGCACTATATAAACCAGCATCAGAGCACCATGGGGACCTCCGCCCAACAGGTAGGGCACTATATAAACCAGCATCAGAGCACCATGGGGACCTCCGCCCAACAGGTAGGGCACTATATAAACCAGCATCAGAGCACCATGGGGACCTCCGCCCAACAGGTAGGGCACTATATAAACCAGCATCAGAGCACCATGGGGACCTCCACCCAACAGGTAGGGCACTATATAAACCAGCATCAGTCGGGCTCCAGCATCCAGGTGAGCCCTTTAATGTCTGCAGGTGCGCGAAAACAGAAACAGCCAATCACATGCAGAGCAGCTGTGACGTCGTGGTTTGACTACAACAGACTAACTGGAGCTTTTTTGCATAATATTTGCATGTACCGTCGCAACACGCGACCGCTACCTTTAGACTGGTTCACCTTCATCCTTCAGACAACCAGCAGAACAAGGTTTCACTTTTACAAACTGATGAGTTCCTCAAACCAACTGACAGCCTTCAAACTTGGAAGAAACGTGTTCGCTTGTCCCCAGAAACCGCTTTCCGTGCCTCCAGTGGACTTTGTTGGACTGAGTTGAATGTCCATGTCTGCTGTGTCTCCGCCATTCAGCAGCAGGACAGCTCGCTCTTCCGTGTTTGTGTGTCGGCGCTGGGGGGTTCGTACCTTGATCCTCCGGATACTGGCCTCTAACCGCAGCTGCTTCACGGCCCTCTGAGCGATGATTAAGTTGTTGCTGGCGTTGTTGTTGGACATGACGGCGGCTGCTTTCTGTTCACGGCCAACACGAAGCGGAAATTAAGCCCAACTGCTCTGAAAAGACTGAACCCGAGTGGGAAACTTCACTCACTCCGGGCCCCGCCCCTTCTTTGCTGCAAGGCCATTCTATTGGGCTGTAGTCCTGTCAATCAAAAGGTACAGCGAAAGCCGCGCCCCTGCATACACTGACCATTATTATGAGTTTCCTAGAGAGCAATGGAGGATCGTGTGACCTTCAGCCACAGCTCAGGGCTTATTCACCTCCTTATTTAACTGAGACCAGTTTGATGGCACTCTGAATAAAATATAAATTCTGCCATAGAAGCAATTTTGATGCACTCATACTTTACTTTGGTATCAAATACCATTTGATGCCACTTTATACTTTCAATCCACTACATCAAAGGGAAATATTGTACTTTCTACTCCACTACATTTGACTGACAGCTTTAGTTACTTTTCAGATGAATATTTCACACAATATTTTAAAATACAACACATTGTTTCAGATCAAACGAGTGGTTTCCAATGTTTTTGGCTTCTGACATCTTATAAAATTCAGTGTGCCATCAGGGTCACATTTCTGATGTCTATATGTTGTTAACAGCTCCACCAGAGAGATTTTTCCTTTAAGACTTCTCACGTGGTTTCATTTCAGTAAATGTTCAAAGGTTACAATGTCTACCGCAAACAAATCAAAGACCAGAAGAAAAGTCCAAAAGCTGGAAACAGATTTGTGTATCAGAACTTTTTTTTTTTTTTCTTACCTCTCCCACTAGTGCTGGAAAAATTTTAACCCCTTTAGTTTTTTTATATTTCTACATAAATATCAACTAAAGCATCATCAGATTTAAACACAAGTTCTAAAAGTAGGAAAAGAGAACACAATTAAACAAATGAGACAAAAATATTATGTTTGGCAATTAATCTATTAAGGAAGATGATCCTGTATTACATGTGTGACATTACACATCACCCACACTGTTCCCTGATTGGTCCGTCCTGTAGATTCAAACAGGATTTCCAGACTATAATCAGGAAACTAGATGCGCGCAACAGTCTGGCAGTCAAGCTGTTCTGGCCCAGATGCAACAAAACCGACCCGAACCATGATATCACATCACAGAGAGGATGCTTCAATGCAAAGTTTCACTTCTCTTTGAAACCAAAAAGTTCTGTTTTAGTCACATTCATTCACCAAAACATTTTTCCAATAACAATCTGGCTTGAGTACGTGATCTTAAGCCAGCTGAAGAGGTTATTTTTGGAGACGTGTCTTTCTCCTCGCTTGCAGGAGGAATCTGTGTGTCTGTGTATTGGTGGAGTCCAAACTCTTTAGAGATGGTTCTGTAACCTTTTCCAGGCTGAAGAGCATCAACATTTCTTTTTCCGATATTCTCAGAACTCTCCTGTGTTTGTGCCGATTCACTTCCTCAAACACGTTGTGATAATGAGACTTCAGTCCAGATCTGTTTTTTAAATAAAGCCACCTGGCTGCATTCTCACACCTGATTGTCGTCCCACTGACTGAAAACACCTGACTTTAATTTCATCTTCAAACTACTAATCCTAGCGCTCCATCCATGTTTGTCACTCACGTATGTAATATTGGTTCGTTTTCCTGAATAAACAGTATATTTGTATGCAGAAATACAGAAACTATGACCTTCAACCACACAGGGGTTATGCTTATTTAACAGTTTGATCGTACCTTCAATAAAATATCTATCAATGTATTGTGAGGTGAACGTCAGCAACTAAATAAAAGATAAAACATCTGAACACAAAGTCTTGATTTATTTCAAGATAATTCACAAGCAAACATAATAAGAATAAACATGGACGTTGGTAAGTACACATGCATGTACATAAATACTTATATATAGACATTTTCAGAACACATAAAACAAAACAAAAAAAAGGCCATTCGTTGAACGAGTCTCCTGCTGGAGGGAGAACCAATGGAGTCCAGTGTATGTTAAAAATGTCCCCAGATATTAATTCAACATGGTCTTTTGAGAGTGACAACTCTGCAAGCCAGGCATGATTTAAAGTCTGTAACACAGTTCAAAAATATACTTTTTCATGCACACGAGGTTCAATTTGTTTTTCTTCATCTGACGGATAAATCCAACGTGACATCAACACCAAGGAAGTTTGGCTCATTAGAGATGTTCTCAATCCAATCTTTGACAAGGAGGTCATGAGTCTGCCGGTAAACGCTCTTTCATATTAATAATGTGAAACTGTAATCTTCACTATATAAAAAAATAAATAACAAATATAATGTAATAAGACAAACAAACAACATCTGTACTGTTTTCTTAAAAGTTGCAAATGAGGTGATTGCTGCTCTGGTGCACACAGCGACAGCTGCTGGTGTGTTCAGAGTGTGTTAGTGACCTCCAACCTCCGGACAGCAACTAAATACAAGATCAAACCAATAAGACAAGGAGGCCATGATGTAACCAGAATCATAAATACACAGCACACGTGCCAAAGCATGCAAATTAAAATCCAACAACAAAAACACACAAAAGCAAAACAACACTCGTGCAAAATAAACAGAATAAAAATGCACACAGCAAGCATTAACTGAAAGGTGCCTCCGGTGTCGCGTGTTCTGTCCTGCAGCCCGTTCAGCGGTGTGACCTGGCGTACACGGAGGTGTACGCGCTGTCCACCTGGGGACAGAAACGCTTGGTGTGCGCTTTGGCCCCCGTGGCGCCGCACAGAGGACACACGTACTGGCGCAGGTAGGGACACAGAATGTCTCCTGCCTGGTTCTTCAGCCGGTGGGATCCGTACACCAGCTCGGACTCCCCGTTGTGCTTGCAGAAACTGCAGAACACGCGCCCAGGAGCTGCAGGTGAAGCTGGAGGAGTTCTTAAACCGGACATCTTCTTGCGGTCTTTGGGCCCGCGGGAACCACTCGGTTTTGGCACGAGCTTCAGATCCAATGTGTGTGTTGAAGCAGCACCACAGAAGTCTGGTGGGAACCGCAAACCATTAGCTGGGTGAGCGGAGTCATCTGGTGATCTACATCCACGGGAGGAGTCCGGTGCGCCGAGGTCCCGTTCTCCGGGTGTGTCGATGCCGGCAGAATCCAGAACCAGACTCAGGCTGTCCACCACCGAGTGCGCAGCTCTGGACGCTGGCAGGGAGGACTCGGTGTTCCAGCACTGGATCTCTCTGATGGTGTCCGACAGTCCCATGTAGTCTCTCCAGGGCTGGAAACTTTGGTTTTCGGACCCCATGATGCGCGGCAGGTGATGGAAGAGTCCCCAAACCAAGCCGTTCATTCTAGCTTGTGCTCCCTGTCCGTCAGTCTCCCCTCAGCCAGATGAAGAGTTGCTGACTTTGTAAAAAAAGATGTTAAGGACCGAACAAGAAACCACGACGTCGTTTGGAAGCTGAACTAATTCAAATGAGCAAAGACTAACTAACAAAGAGGTGGAGCTGAACTGTGAAGCTGCACGTGGGAAGGTGAAGGCGAGGTGTTCGGGTCACCGATAGGTCAGCAAGCAGTTGACTGACAGCGGAACAACCAATCACAGTTGCTTGCACTGAGTTGGAGGCGTGCTGGAACAGGGCCAACTCGCCTTGTTGATCACCCGTCAATTGAGTGTTGATCAATGGCACGCGATGCAGTCAATCATGTGACCTCATGCACAGCACGTGCAAGTCACTTAGTTTCCTCCAATCAAAAGTTGGATGGTGCCATATCCTGTCATGCACCGTGACATGAGCCCTTTAAAAGCCACCTTGTTTCATCTCATTTGAGCAATTCTTTCTAATATTCAAGTCTTGCTTAAATGATTTGTTTATGGAGATAAAGGAAGGGGGGGAGGGGGGGCAGATCTAATTTAATGTGATTTAAACTGGGACAAAATGCTTCAATATGTGGAGCAGAATATGTGTATCACAGAAACCTGCTTGTCCCAGTACAATGCCCATTTATATGATCATAATGTTGTCATACTTTATTAAAATAATGACATGATGAAAGAAGATGTGAAAGTGTAGAGGAGGAGGAGGCTCAACGAGCCTGTCGATGAAGAGGATCATCAGCCGGCTGACGTTGAGCCCTGCTGCGTTCAAATGGCTCGTGGTTACAGACGTCGGTGCGCACAGTATGCTCGGCGTTCAAGTGGTTACGTCGTAAAAACACCGTTGCTAGGTAACAGCAACGTGGACGGCGTCTAGAAGATACAGAGGCTAACATAATGTAGGAAATGCAAAGACTGAAGGAAAAGAGGGTCAACATGTTCCTCAGCCGTAGGCTGTTATCCAAGTTATGAAGACAAACTCTGGTGACTAAAACTACAATATATTCCAACAAAAAATGAACCTCCATGACCTCTGACCTTTCTGTAAACGTCAGTAAACACATCACAACTCGTGAACTCGAGGCTTAAAGAAAATCTTAATTTCCTGTCGACCTCAACTGACCGATAGAGGCAGAACAAAGTCTTTACACAGCTTCCTGTTTCCATGAGTCAACAGCACCGCGTCCACATGGAGAAAAGAACACGGCAAGGTAAAAATATCATGTCTTTATTCATTATTCTCTAAAAAGTAGAAATAAGGTACAATGTGCATGTCACTCATCAAAACTGAACTAAAGTGACCAGTCCAAATATGAATCCGGGGGTGTGTGGAGGATCCGGTCGGCTCCACCTTCCCACATATCAGCGTCTCTGGATCTAGAAGAAACGAGAGGAACCAGCGAAGTGGAAGCAGCAAGAATGGAGAGAAACATCAAATCCAAGTTAACTTCAATATTAGCAGCACTTTAATAAAAGGGTAGAAAGCTACGTAAAGCGCAAGACAAAGATACTTTTATTTAATTAGTAAATAGTAAGTGATGGGTTGCAGGAAAGCACAATGCTCTGGAAGCTGCATGTGCAAATACCTGCTGTAAAACTGAGTATTCACTGACCTGCGATGGTGTGGTAGATTGAGGGCGGAGTAGAGCTCAGGTGTGCTGGGAGTTGGAACTCTTCCCTGATGTAACCCAGGAACAGCAGCAACGCCCCACTGGCCGGATGATGGAGTAATGGGAAGACAGCCGGACATGCTGCTGGACCCCAAACCTGACAAACCTGAAGTCAAACGCACACGACGGGTTTAGTTCAAGACGTCCGGAGTGAGATTATTCACCGCGTTAAAACATGAGCGTCACTCACTCTCTCCTCGGTGGTTGCTCGGTGCTCCTCGGACAAACGAAGGGGAGTCACACAGATACTGCTGCTTCACCAGAGAAGCTTTCTGCTGTTCAAAATCACGGCGCTGGAGACACAAACAATGTAATGTACACGGTAAAAGCCTGATTTTAGGCCAGAATGAGGAAACTACTGTAAAGGCCCAATCTGGTCTGTCCAGCCTGACGGACAGGCGGCCATGACACAGCGAATACCTCTTGGAATATATAGTCAGTCGTGTGACCCTTTAAAACAGCCTCTGCCTCCTTTTCTTCCCACCTCGTGGCTCAGTCTGATGGCAGCATCAGTGAAGGACTGCCGCTCCCTTTCAAAAGTCCTCCTGTGGTGACGGAGCTCTGCCCGGCGCCTCTGAAGACGCTCCCACTCTTCCAAAAAGTAGCAGTCAGCCAGCTCCGAGGGGACGGGGGTTACGAGGCTGTCCTGCACAATCAAACCGCAGAGAGGACGTCTGACACCGGCCATAGTTCACGTGAGAAAGTGTGCGTGTGCACATTGGACAGTTTTACCTGCAGCAGCTGCTGTTGTAATCTGACAAGCTGTTGACTTTCTTTCAGTTCAGTTTCTAGTTGAGCCAGCAGCTTGTCGTAGTCGGTATCAGCAGCAGTCGGACCTGCACACACAGCGTGTTCCTCACACCACACTTTCTCCATTATCATTCGCAAAATCAGAAAGTAACGATCACTATGGCCTTCGTAAAAATGACAACATTTCAAAGGAATCGCTCTTGAGAGCATGAAATGAGGGCGTTCACCTCCAGACAGGATGTCCTGCAGTCTCTTCTGCACTTGCCTCCAACCCTGGACAACTCCTCCCGTCACATGTTCACCAAGCGCCTCCTCAGCTTCATCCAACCTTTGATCTCCACGTTGGCTCGCGTCCTCCGACTCCGATAGTGTCTGAGATAGAAGGCGAGACGGGTGTCGTGTAGACAGCAGAACCTTTTTTATCAAAACAGTCTGAACACAGTGTTTTAACTGTGTTCCTGAGCTTTCTGTTGCTTCAGTCTTCCTCAGTAGGATTGTACATGTTCACAAGGGCAGATTTAAAGAGTCCTTGGTGATGGTGGCTGAACATTCAGTGTTAGGGATGAAATATTTTATTCATGCTTATGTTTTCTTTAGTGTAGAATCACCTGAAACTAAGAATCATTGTGTTTAAAAGGAGCGCTTGTTATCTACATGGGGAGTGAGTCCCCTTCTACAGATGCACCATGTTTCTACAGCAGCCCAGAAGGGACAAATCAACAGTCCACTCTCCTGTGACACTGCAGCGATGCTCCGTAGCTGTATTAGGTTCATGTGTATCCCAAAGGTTACTGCTACCTGGGAATTTAGATTGCGATACCAAGTCATCATATTTCTGGGATGGCCTATGTTTTATCCCTGTTGAACATCACTACCATCTACTGGAGACATTTGGCATTAAATAGGCCTAATAATGGCCGAACTCACACAGTTAATGAAAGTGAAATCTCATTGTTTCCGCCAACACGTTCTCGTGAAGAGCTTCTACTCTAAACGGACTTTGCCTCAGATTGTTTTTCCCATTAATTGTCCTTTTTATATTATTCCTTTGGGATGTACTCACTTGGTGAAGTCAGTTACTAACCACCACTGGCCTTAGTTTAAAAGGCTGTTCATTCCATCCTTCCTGACCTGCTCCATGTCGACTCGGAGTGCGTGGAGTAAAGTAGTGAGGCTGTGACGCAGCTTCATCGCCTCTCTGAGCTCTGCTTCTCTGCGCTCCAGCATCAGACGTAGCGTTGCCTCCTCTCGTCTATAAAAGGTGGAGAGAGCAAGTGAAGAGTAGAAAGAGGTGAAAAGATCAGAAAGTGCCTGAAAACAGCAGCCGACTCACTTTGAATTGGGCCTGAAGGATTTGATTGGTGGTTCTCTTCTGCCTCTCCCTCCGGGGGGGAAGTTCAGCACCTCTATGGCTGCATAGAGAAGCATCTCAGGATGGGAGAAACATTTGTGTGGATTATTGTGTCAGATGAGCCTCACTGGGTCCTTTCTCTCGGTGTCTGCCGGTCAGCTGCGACAGCCTCTCCTTCAGTCTGTTGCTGTGCAGCTCTCGACGTCGCAGCTCGGCCTCCTGCTGGTTGCACTGCAGCTGCAGACCGGAGCGCTGGCAAGAGGGAAGCTGTTTTTGAGAAAGTGTGGAGGTGTTCAGATTGTAATGTGTCACACATACATGCACCTTACTTTGGCCCGCTCACATCTCAGCATGTCCTGAAGCCTGGCCACATGCTCATCCATCTCGTTTAGTTGCTGCTACAAGATAGAAGTTTCTCCTCAGAGTTGGAAGCACTAATCTGTCTCGTTTAAGTCATTTCCACCCACCCTGACAGAGTCCCCGTGCTCTCCGTGCTCCTCTCTGTCCGCCCACCAGAGGTCGCTGTGATGATGGTCATTCAGAGGGTTGAGGCCAGGATCCTGAAGCAGAAAGGAGGCTGTAGCAAAATAAGCAAAAAACAGGGAAAAGGGGGAAATTGAAGACAACAATATGATGCCAAGAGGGAAAAGAATTGGACATGGATTTCCCAGCATCCATGTTCTGAAGTTTAAAGGTGAAACACTCCAACCTGAGGACTCCTGGTGTCCTCCAACTCTCCTCTGGCCAAACACTGAAGCCATCTGGGTTCAATAATCACACAGCGACAAGTGGAAACTTAACACAAACAAATCTAACGTGTGCAGGTCAGACAGACTATGTACTCATATGCACACCTTTCTGGAACTTTATATCACGTTGTCCTCACCTGAGCAGGAAATCCTCCTCAGGTACATGCGGCCTCCTTTATTTCCAGGTGGCGTCACTTTAACTAATTATCACTCACAATAAACACCAGACTGCAGCTTTCAACTCAAAGTTATTGAGTCCAACTGCTTACAGGATTGATATTAGTCACTACTTCTCATACGAGGCACTTTCTGAGGGTGTTGAGTTGCCAAGTTAAAAGAAATATCCTCAATGGGAGGGGAACCCTGATTACCCCGGAGACACGCCCAGCTGATTACTTTCAGATCAGTTTTTAAGGCCTTTACATCACCTGTGTGGTGACTTTTACTCTTGTATTCTGTTTTCAGGAGCCTAAATGCAGCAAACTCAGCGTTTGTTAGCAACATTTGTGGTCTTGATCTATTCAATTCACACTCGACACACCGATTCTGGTGACATCCTGTAGATTTATGACATGTGTGACCACATACATGTTACAGTACATCATCCTTTCACCGTGTTTAAATGAACAGTTCACTGATTCCACAGATGTTGACGTGTGCACGTCCTTCTGTCTTTGTGCTTTTACTTTGACACTGAAACACCTCACGTTGGATTGACAGTTAAAGTCTGGCATTAGATCTGAAGGAGTCTCAGAGTCAGAGAAAATACATTATAGAAATATTCTACATGATATCATGTCTGTACTGAAAATAAAAACAGAATTGATTGATGTCTTAAATTTTTATTACAACTCCTTATATATTTTTTTGATTACAACCATTGCGAGAGCAGTAAAACGGAGCAATGTTACAAAGTCTGTTAGGATTTCATCATAAAACATAATAGAAAAGAAATGATTATTTCATGTGTTATGAATTAAAAACAAATCAACATCCCAACTATAATGTGTTTGTATTATTGTTGCATGTTACCAGCTCACTCAGCTGACTTGTCCCCTGAAAATAAAGAAAAAGAAACAGCATTTATTGATTAAATATTGATCACTGAATACAGACATCAGTCCTGAAACCAGATTGTAATTTATGCTCACATATGATCGGTCCAACGGTGATGGGCGTCACGGAGGCAGAGTTGGAAACGGAGCGAGAAGTCCTGCTTGTGCATTGCTTCGAGGTGAACGGGGAAGGGAGACAAGAGGTGCCATCAAAACCCAAAGTTTAAGCAGCACTGAATATGGATGAGTGTGTTTGCTGCAGATTTCAACTCACTGGAACACAGTAGGAAGTCCTGCGGTTACACAGGCCGAGGCTGCAGTGCAGGTAAACGTCTCTGTATTCACCCTGCAGCAGGAAAAACAGAGCAGAGAAACGAGCCCGGAGGGACGAGCCGCTCTCAGCCAGCGACACCTGTCGGCGGTCGGCGGGACACCTGTCAGAGAGGATGGAGAAGGTCAGCAGGGCTGTTACACCTCAGTGTCCCACGGAGCGTCTGCTGAGGCTCGAGAGGTGCACGTACTTGTTCTGGATGAGAGGGTACCGATCGGGATCATTCGGGTTCGACGAGTGAGAGGCGAAACAGTTCTCCAGAACGACTGCAAAGCTCGGGTCGGTGTCCTCCACAGAGACGCTCACGTACAGCGGAGAGCCCACGGGGAGGGTGACCCGGCCTGCCGGGTACGTCTCCGTGTAGTTGGAGGTGCGGAACAGAGACATCGAGGCTCTGGCTCTTGTTCCAGAACCTGAAATGCCATCTGTCAACCTGCCAGGAAAACATATATTTGTTGTTATATTCCTTTATCATTCCAGAAAGTTCTGGACACTGTTGTTTTTTTGGAAGCGACTATGATCCTGCAACAGCTGCAGCTAAAAGATGGAGGGAAACATTCTTCTTTTGACTTCATGTCAGTGAAGATCTATAAAGTGTGACCGTGCCTGGTGTTTCTCCTGCTACGTCCTCCATGAGGTACCTGAGGTTTCTACAGTTCGTGTGCAGTTGTCCTTTAAAACCATAAACAAGGATTCAAACTGGTGGAGGGATGGAGGGATTAACTTTACAATACTTCTTGAATACAATTCCACACTTATATTATGATATTAAAATAACCGTTACACACATGGTGGTTGTTGTACACCTGCATTTGGTGAGTGATGTTCCAGTTATGCTCATTAAAGTGCTACTTACGACAGGGAGGGTCTGATAGCCACGTTCAGGCGGGTGTCTGTGTCCAGGGGATAAACACAGGAGAAGGGAAGACTCGTAGGAAGGGTGGAGGATGAGTTATCTACTGGGTAGATGAATAAACTGTTGGAGTAGATGGCATGTGTGCGGTTGGTCTGAAAGAGAGGCGAGTAGATTATCAGCCAGTTTAATGATTATGTCAGCTTGGCAGGGCGTATTAGAAGCAGCAGTATGTCCAGTGTTTGCTGACCGGGAAAAGTCATTTTAATTTTTAGCACTGAGACCATATTAATTATGTATTTAAGGCAGTTGTGTATGAGGGCTACAGAAGGAAGGGAGGGAGGGAGGGAGGGAGAGAGAGAGAGAGAGAGAGAGAGAGAGAGAGAGAGAGAGAGAGAGAGAGAGAGAGAGAGAGAAAGAGAGAGAGAGAGAGAGAGAGAGAAAGAGAGAGAGAGAGAGAGAAAGAAAGAAAGAAAGAAAGAAAGAAAGAAAAAGCAAGAGAGGTCAGGTCTTTACCGTCAGTGTGTTTCCACAGGAACCTGTCTGAGCATCCGCTTCGTACCAAACGGTGTCATCATGCACTCTGACCCAGGAGCAGTTGCGGACAGCCAGGTTTCCAGAGAAAGGGTTCAAACCAGTGGACGCCATGCCGGCCAGCTGCAGTCCTATTCCCAGTTTCTCACGGCCACAAACCAGCGTGAAGGGCAGAAATGGTGGGTGCTGGACTGAAGACAAAGATTCATGGTCACAGAATCCAAACCAAAGACAGGAGATGAGATAGAAAATACTAAATGAGACCAGGATGAGAATCTTGGTGAACCTCCATCACACTAGGAAACTTCAACTGTCCCATGTCAAAGCATTTAGGAAACAACATTAGACTTACATTCACATACAGCGCTGGCGTCCTCGCCATGAACACAGTTGTGGACCCCGAACCCTGAATGTCTGCAGTCCGTTATGGATGATTCCCTTCCAGAACATGAGACGTTGTCCATCCAGATGGGTCCTCTGCCCTGTCCAAAAGCTGCATTAGATGGTGCTGATCGAGCCCTGCCACAGCCCAGCTGTCTGCACACCACGTTGGCATCGTTCAGGTCCCAGACATCGTCACACACGGTCCCCCACTGCCCTGCATGGTAGACCTCCACTCTGCCAGAGCAGGAGCTGTTTCCTCCGTTGGCCAGGCGGACCTGCCCCTCCACTGCTGTGCTGCTGTCTGCTGTGGTCGTCTCAGTCATATCCTGTGTTCTTGGAGAAGATGTGGTTGAAGAAACTCCAGGATCTGCTCTGTCCTCCTCTGTTTACAATGTAAAAACAGCTGATTATTTTGCTCATGAACTGTTGAATTTGAGAACAAGAGTTATCTTCAGTTAAAGGAATGGATTAGATGAGAACACTGAATCTGCTCTTACTCTGCTGAAACATTTGAAAAGGAACAATACCTGCGCAGTATGCATGGTTGCATGAAGTTGGGGCCACAAGTTTGTAGACATAGAAGTTTCCATAGCAGCGTTTGACTTGGATGGTGTATGGATTGGAAAAGCAGCAATTGCCAACCCATGAGTTACACACAGTACGATTTACAATTTCGTGTGACTGCGTGGGATTCGGTTCTTTTACCCACAAAGTAGAGGCGGTTCCACACCTTGAGTCAGGTATACACCTGTCTGGAATATGAGCACTGGCTCGCTGCAGGAACAGGCGGTACCAGCCTTGCCACGAACGAGTCCTGTCACACTTGTTCAATATCTGTCGGTTGTTTATTGAACGCCAGTCATCATGTAATGCAGTGTAATTCTCACAGGGGTCGGCACACCGGGCAGTGCCGTTAAAATGGATGCAGTCCATGCCTAAAGGACAAACTGTGAGCTCACAGTTGTACTGGACAGATTGGGAAGGCTGGCCGGATCGGGTTCTGGAGGCAGCAGCTGGCTCCAGGCAGTCATAGGAGCCTGGTGTGTTACGGCAGATCTTCGGTGTCTTGCACGGTGAGTCTGGGATGGAGCACTCGTCAGTGTCCACGCAGCCGCTGTCTGGAGCCCACTGGTAGCCGTGGCTGCAGCACGAAGAGTCACTGCAGAGTTTTGTATCGTAGCAGGTGATACCATCGCCTACGAAGCCGTCTTTACAGACACAAGAGACGGCCTGGCTGGCGAAGGAGTCGCCTCTTTCCTGCGACTCCAAGCAGGTGGCTTCATCGTGACATGCGTCACAGCCGGTAACGAGCGTCCCTGCGGAAAGTACGGCGACACTTTGATGCTCGCTGTTGCAACGTTTGAGTATCTGTCACATGCAAGTGATATTAAATGAACTAAACCTTTCTGATTCAGGGTCATTTGTGTATTCTGAGAACATTTATGCAGAAACCAAAACTGTAGAGTTGAGTAAACAGTGTGAGATTTACATTTCTTGCATCAAAATTACAAATGTTCAATTTAGTATTAAGAGTATCACTGTTCTGATATTTATAAGGACATATTTCATCTTTCCATACTCCACACGTCCGATGGTGGATTATTATTACAAAGGCAAGTTAAGCAGTTAAATTCTGCTCAGGCCCACAGAACTTTATTTAAAATTTTAGTCTCCAAATATATATCTAAAATATAATCAACATAATATAATTAAGATCTGTGAAAGAGGCAGTTCAAAATATGAATCAAATGTAAGTTCATCCAAATTTAACTAAAGGAGAATTTTTTGGAAATTGCCTAGAAAATTTCAAGTAAATATGTTCATGTGTGTGTTCATGTGTTATCGGTGAACATGTAATAATTACAGCTCGTCCAGATGTGACAAATAAATTCATAAAAACACCCCAAAAGATGTAATTTCACAGTGAATATACAGTAGTCTTAACTAAATAAGAGGAGATTTTACCTGAAGTACTTCCTGTAAAAATATGTAAAAGTATGAGTGAAAACAACCCCGCAGGAACTCCCATTATGGACCACATCCACCAAACACACTTGCTGGAAAAAAGACAAAGGACACGTTTAAAAAAACATATTTTATGCTGCCTAATGCTGCATAAGCTTGATGATTCTTTCCATCTCTGTGCTTACCACGGAGAGACTGAGGGAGCGTCCAGCAGTGAAAAGGTTGAAGGAGAGAAGCTACCAGTGAGTGAGACTGTGAGAATTTATAGGCCCGTTTCTGTTTGTAAAGGACACTTCAAGGTCATTGTGAACATAAATGAGTTGCCAACAGCACTGATTCCTATGACATCAAAAGAGTTACTTATTAATCAAATAAAACAAAAAGGATCAATTTCAAACAGAACTGTCATAAAACCAAAACCTTGTGTCAATACGAGGTATTTTATGGTGTTACAATCCATCTCAGGTTTGGAAAAATAGCCCATTTATAACCATCTGAAATGACAGAGTACATCCCTTTGACCTGGTAATCTTATCTTGAGGTCCACTTTGATGTTTTATTTTAATATCTAAGTTTTAAGATGTACTATTAGTGGAGGAAATACTCTCCTTTACTGAAATACTAGTGCCAATAAACAAATACAACAAAATACTCTAGTAAAAGACAAGTACCTCAAAACTGTACCTTAGTAAAGTACTTGAATAAATGTCGATACACTTTCCACCATTATTATGTTCATTCCATCATAAATGCATTGAAAGCGTTAAATGATTCTTAATGTCAGCTAACATCATGTGAATCTCAACATCGGTCATCATGTATGAATTAAACCAGCACATGTAGCCGATTATTATTTACTGCATGTCCCTGTTGGACGTGGTCTTATGTAATGATATGGCTTTGAGTTGTTCCTTTGAGAGGAGCGGCTCACGCTGAATGTTCATGGACAAACACTGAAAACACAAGAGGGACTCGCCTTTCTTATTCTCCCAGTTTGATTTATTTCCTTTTTATTATATTGACTGTTCCCTTCTTTTCATTATTTTCTGTAATTCTTTGACACTTTATTATATCTTCACCGTAACATTTCTAAACCAGGATAAATGATTGACTGGCTGCTTTGTTTCAGTGTGAGAAGATTGTGCTCATAAGATTTTTACAGCACTTTTTTGCTGGTAAGTATGTTTGTGCAATAGCTTGAACACTGTCTTGGAGGGATTTTGTGTACCTGTCAGGACATATTCAAGAATATGACTGATGTTACAGATCAGATAACCAAAACCCACCATGAGGCAGAATATATCACAACACACGGGGACAGGACGCTGGACTTTGGGGGTGTTTTGACTGCGTTCATGTCGGACAGTCGATCGTAGTCTGTAATAAAAAAACCTGTTCACATGTTCACTATCGTAGATCGGGAAATGTTTCCCTGATGAACTTTTATTTTGAAATCGGAGAAAGCAGCATGAAGAATGAGTGACAGATTCAGATGATCAAACCTGCACAAACACTTTCATACACGAGACACCAGCTTCAACATCTGGACTTATTGTTCGTTACTGTTTAAGTGATGTTTTTACAAATTTCATCAAGGTCATTAAAAACGACGCAGCTTTTTTCTGCCATGGCAACCATTTCTTTACAAACATAACAACAAGAGAAATCTATTTGTTTTGCATTAAACTTTATACACATCAATAAATAACAGGACTGATGATAGGTGGCCTGTGTGGTGGCAGCTCACCTTCAGACCTACAACATAACAGACTGAATCACCTGTTAATAAAAATACATACAGTCAGTATTATTGTTTCTTATTATTTCCTCATTTATATAAAATGCTCTATAAAGCAGAATTAGACTTCTGGTCCAGTGTTGTTGTGTGATCGTAACGTAGTGCTGTAACTTGGGAGATTCAACAAGGATTTTTAAAGTCAAGTTTTACAGATAAAACGGTTCGTGCAACTCTTTGCTTGGAGAAGAAGAGGTGTTTAACGTGGCCACTGGGAGACACCGTACACCGTCAATAAATCAGTCAGTTTAAACTTTTTAAATTCTTTAACAGCTTAATAATCCCACGAGAGACGTCTCTGGTTAACGTTGCTTCTGTCCAGCGCATTGACTGTATATAAAAAGTGATGTAGTCTCCGGGTCTGAAAAATGAAGCCAATGCGGGAATTGCCTTAAAGTGCAGTACCACTGAGGACCACTAGTGGCTGGCTTCAAAAAAAAAAACTCTGGCTCGAATAGACTCCCATTCAGCCTTCTCTCTGGAAATACACAATTATTTAAATTGCTGGTCCTTTAAAAAAAAATAAAAAAAATCCATAATTATCACATATTAAGTCTTCAAAGAAAAGTATGTTTGGCGTGGTCCGGCGTCAAACATCTCCTCAGTCAGTGTCATCGAGGAGGTTCTCCGACTCCAGTTGCAGCGCTGCCTCCACGCTGTGAGAGTACCTGAAGCCCTGCAGGTCAGCTGTGAGGAGAACCTCCAGAACCGGTGGCTGGAGGAGGGAGGAGGTCACAGACAGACACAATGACAGTCACACATCCTGCCGCAGCACTCAGTAAAAGCAC